>NW_028135594.1:0-219217 GCF_964662115.1 Mustela nivalis
AGACGTCCAGACAGACAAGGAGACAGCTGGCCGCACACCCAGCACTTCGGACACGCCATGGTCTTATGCCGTCACCTCTTCCTAACCTTGGTTTTCAGATATCTGAACCTAGACATTATATCAATTCTCCACACAGCTGGGTATCGCAAGCACAACACAGAACTCCTCCTTCCCCGTGGCTGTAAAGCTTGCTCTTGGCATGGAGTCACACCTTCAGGGTGGGAGAAACCTTCCTGGTCCCTGATGCCACGCCCAAACTTGAGTGCTGCTTGGGCACAAATTCACACTCTGACCCTCAGCATGAGCCCCATGTCAAAGAAAGGCCTGTCAGGGCCTGGGCCAAGAGCCCGCATATGGGGCTTGCCAAGCCCCTATGCACCCAATCCTCACCAGTGTTTGAGTTTTCCAGTCGCCCCGCCCGTACCTGGGGCTCTGCTCTGGAATCCCTTTCTTGGAGAGACACATGAGCCAGACAACACTTTTCCACCCTTCCCACAAAATGACCCCAAACTCTTGGGAGCTGGGACAAATCCCCAGAGAGGGATACTCGTCCACAGTCCCTGAGGCCACCCCTCCAATCCACGGCTATCTCGGACACAACATCCAGAGACAAAAGCCTGAAGGAACGCCTCCCACTCGCCCTTGTTTCAGAGGCCCAGGAGCTCCCTCTCGGGCTGTACATCCGGCCTGCCATACCCTAGGCGCCACTCATAAGCTGAGTTTGTGTTTTCAGACTTCTGTGCCCTCAGCCTGGACCCACACAACCGCCAGGCTAGGGCCTCTGGAGCCACAGCGAAAGATTGTGCCTGCCCTCTCCAAGGAAATTGTGCCCAATCCATTGACCACAACCCTACAGGTTAGGGAAAAGCTCCAAGGCCCCTGAGGCCATCAATAGTGTAGGCCACCCTGGACTAAGAGGGGCTCTCTGACACCAGCGGAGCAACTATCTCCACTTAGACTCTCAGACAGTGTCCCCAGAGACAGAAGGTTGAAATGGACAGGCCCCCAGGCCCTAATCTGAACCTTAGCTCTGGTTTCCATGTGTCCGTCCTCAGAGGTCTGTTTTCGTAGACCAGCACACGGGGCTTTTCTGAGGCACCAAACCAAACCTCTCTCGCCTCCACATGGGGAGCTTACTTACTGGGGATGTATCAAACCCTTCAGGTAGGAGAGTTCAGCAGGGCCACTGAACAACCAGCACATTCCAAGGTTTCCATGGACCCAAACGCACATTATGACGCATCCTCAGGAGAGGCCATTTCAACTCAGCCCCCTGGTTAGCGTGCCCCAGAGGCAGCAGATCAAACATATCTTGTGGCTAATGGCCAATGGGAATGCGAGGCATGCTGTACAGGGATCCATCCTTCGAACCATGCTCTCCAGTCCTTCCGTATGGTATGTCCTGGAGCCATGCAACAGGACTCGAATGTCCCACAGAAGGAAACCTGGTGGTTTGGGGCAACCTCCAAACTCAGCGTGGGAAAACTTCCTTGTCCTCATGAGGCCCCCGCTTCATGAAGGTGCCATCATGGACACATACTCCAGCCTCAGCCAACGTCTGATCCTCAGCCTGACTTCAGATGCAGGAGATTTTGATTCAGCCTCTGCCTAGTGGGCCTGCTCTGCCCTTGGCTCCAATCCTCACCCTAGCTTGTGTTCCTAGACTTCCGTCCTCACACTCCTGGCCCACAAACCCTCCCTTCTGGGAATTCTGGGGCCACAATGAAGCACTCCGCCTGCCTCCCAGGAGAAAAACTTTGTCTATGGTGCTGCCCAGAAACCCCAAATGAGGATCAAACTGCTTGGCCCTCGGCAACACCCCAATTGCATAGGCTACCTTAAACACTGATGCTCTGTCGCAAATAGCCTGAGCCCAGACCTTCCAACAGACACCGACACAGCTGGCTGCACACCCAGCACATTGGACCCGCCACTGCCTTAGGCCACCATCCATTCCCAACCTGGGTTTTCAGTCATCAGAACCTAGACCTTAACTCCAATCCCTGCACAGGGGAGAACCTGATGCACAAGTCAGAACCCCTCCTTCCCCATGGCAAGAAACCTTGCTGCTGGCAGTGAGTCAAACCTTCAGTGTAGGAGAAAACGGCATGGCCCATGAGGCCACGCCCATGTGTGAGGGCCGCCTTGGGCACAAACACACATTGTGACCCTCAGCGTGAGTACCTTATTCAAGTAACGCCTCTCAGTGATTGGACCATGAGCCCGCATATGTGGCTTGCCATGCCCATAGGCACGCAGGACTAACTAGATGGTGTGTATTCCAGTTGAGGGAACCCACTGCTGTGCTCTAGAGTCCCTCTCCTGGGGGGTCCCCTGTGGCAGAAAACAGTACTCTTCCCTTCCCACAGAATGAACCCAAACACTTGGGAGCTTGGACAATCCCCCGAGAGGAAGGCTCTTCCTCGGACCCTGAAGCAACCCCTACCCTGAACGGCCACTGTGAACGCAACACCCAGAGACAAAAGCCTGAGCGACTGCCTCCCACTTGCCCTCCTTTGATATCCAGAGGATCTCCCCTCTCGGACTGGAGATCAGGCCTGCCATTACCTTGGCCCCTACCTGAGCCAAGTTTGCTTTTTCAGACATCTGTCCCCACAGCCCTGGCAAACACAGCCTTTAGGCTGGGTCCTCTGGAGCCATACCACAGGACCATGCCTGCTCTCTCCTGGGAAACTCTGTCCATTCCTTTGGCCACACACCTCCAGAATATGAGAAACCTCAAGGCCCCCGAGGACATACCATTACCGGGAGCCTCCCTGCACACACAGGGGCCTTCGGACACAAGCGGAGCTGCTACCTCCATGAAGGCATGCACACCGATGTCAACAGAGATAGAAGGTTGAGCCCGACAGGCCCTTAGGCCCTAATCTCAACTCTTGCTTTGTTTTCCAGGTGTCACTCCTCAGAGGCTTTGGTTCGAAGAACAGGATATGGGGCTTTCCTGAGGCACTGAACAGAACTTCTCTCGTCTCCACATGGGAAGCTTCCTTGTTGGAGCCGTGTCAAACACCTCAGGTTGGAGAATCCTGCAGAGTCCCTGAGCCACCTCCACATTCCAAGGTCTCCCAGGCCACCAAGCCACAGTAGGACTCATCTTCAGGAGAGTCCATTTCAACTCTCCCCTCTGGGTAGCTCACCCAGGAGCCCGCAGATTGAGCCTGCCTTGTCCTGACTAAAGAGTGGGAATATGAGGTGGTGTTCCCAGGCATCCATGCTTAGACACCTGCTCTCGAGTCTTTCCGTATGGGGCCTCCTGGAACCATCCAATAGCACTCGACTTTCGTGCAGAAGGAAACCTTGAGGTTTGGAGTAGTTCACAAATCCCATCGTAGGCAAACCTTCCTGGCCTCATGAGGCCCCCACACCATTCAGGAAGAGGCCATGCTGGACAAAAACTCTAGCCTGAGGCACGTCTCAGAGTTGAAATGACCTCAGTGCAGGAGATCTCGATTCAGCCTCTCAGAGTGGGCCTGCCGTGCCATCGGTCCCAAACCTCACACTAGCTTGTGTTTTCAGACTTCCTTCCTCACACTCCTGGCAAACAAGCCCTCCGGACTAGGAACTCCAGAACCACAACCCAGCCCAGGGTCTGCCCAAGGGAAGAAAAACGTTTCCCTGTGGGGCTCTCTCCAGAAAACCCAGATGAGGATCAACATGCTCGGGCCTCGACGGTACCCGAACTGGATAGGCTGCTCTGGGCACTCATGCTCTGTCTGACACAGCCTGAAGCCAGACGTCCAGACAGACAAGGAGACAGCTGGCCGCACACCCAGCACTTAGGACACGCCATGGTCTTATGCCGTCACCTCTTCCTAACCATGGTTTTCAGATATCTGAACCTAGACATTATATCAATTCTCCACACAGCTGGGTATCCCAAGCGAAACACAGAACTCCTCCTTCCCCGTGGCTGTAAAGCTTGCTCTTGGCATGGAGTCACACCTTCAGGGTGGGAGAAACCTTCCTGGTCCCTGATGCCACGCCCAAACTTGAGTGCTGCTTGGGCACAAATTCACACTCTGACCCTCAGCATGAGCCCCATGTCAAAGAAAGGCCTGTCAGGGCCTGGGCCAAGAGCCCGCATATGGGGCTTGCCAAGCCCCTATGCACCCAATCCTCACCAGTGTTTGAGTTTTCCAGTCGCCCCGCCCGTACCTGGGGCTCTGCTCTGGAATCCCTTTCTTGGAGAGACACATGAGCCAGACAACACGACTCCACCCTTCCCACAAAATGACCCCAAACTCTTGGGAGCTGGGACAAATCCCCAGAGAGGGATACTCGTCCACAGTCCCTGAGGCCACCCCTCCAATCCACGGCTATCTCGGACACAACATCCAGAGACAAAAGCCTGAAGGAACGCCTCCCACTCGCCCTTGTTTCAGAGGCCCAGGAGCTCCCTCTCGGGCTGTACATCCGGCCTGCCATACCCTAGGCGCCACTCATAAGCTGAGTTTGTGTTTTCAGACTTCTGTGCCCTCAGCCTGGACCCACACAACCGCCAGGCTAGGGCCTCTGGAGCCACAGCGAAAGATTGTGCCTGCCCTCTCCAAGGAAATTGTGCCCAATCCATTGACCACAACCCTACAGGTTAGGGAAAAGCTCCAAGGCCCCTGAGGCCATCAATAGTGTAGGCCACCCTGGACTAAGAGGGGCTCTCTGACACCAGCGGAGCAACTATCTCCACTTAGACTCTCAGACCGTGTCCCCAGAGACAGAAGGTTGAAATGTACAGGCCCCCAGGCCCTAATCTGAACCTTAGCTCTGGTTTCCATGTGTCCGTCCTCAGAGGTCTGTTTTCGTAGACCAGCACACGGGGCTTTTCTGAGGCATCAAACCAAACCTCTCTCGCCTCCACATGGGGAGCTTACTTACTGGGGATGTATCAAACCCTTCAGGTAGGAGAGTTCCGCAGGGCCACTGAACAACCAGCACATTCCAAGGTTTCCATGGACCCAAACGCACATTATGACGCATCCTCAGGAGAGGCCATTTCAACTCAGCCCCCTGGTTAGCGTGCCCCAGAGGCAGCAGATCAAACATATCTTGTGACTAATGGCCAATGGGAATGCGAGGCATGCTGTACAGGGATCCATCCTTCGAACCATGCTCTCCAGTCCTTCCGTATGGTATGTCCTGGAGCCATGCAACAGGACTCGAATGTCCCACAGAAGGAAACCTGGTGGTTTGGGGCAACCTCCAAACTCAGCGTGGGAAAACTTCCTTGGCCTCATGAGGCCCACGCATCATGGACACATACTCCAACCTCAGCCAACGTTTGATACTCAGCCTGACTTCAGATGCAGGAGATTTTGATTCAGCCTCTGCCTAGTGGGCCTGCTCTGCCCTTGGCTCCAATCCTCACTTTAGCTTGTGTTCCTAGACTTCCGTCCTCACACTCCTGGCCCACAAACCCTTCCTTCTGGGAATTCTGGGGCCACAATGAAGCACTCCGCCTGCCTCCCAGGAGAAAAACTTTGTCTATGATGCTGCGCAGAAACCCCAAATGAGGATCAAACTGCTTGGCCCTCGGCAACACCCCAATTGCATAGGCTACCTTAAACAATGATGCTCTGTCGCAAATAGCCTGAGCCCAGACCTTCCAACAGACACCGACACAGCTGGCTGCACACCCAGCACATTGGACCCGCCACTGCCTTAGGCCACCATCCATTCCCAACCTGGGTTTTCAGTCATCAGAACCTAGACCTTATCTCCAATCCCTGCACAGGGGGGAACCTGATGCACAAGTCAGAACCCCTCCTTCCCCATGGCAAGAAACCTTGCTGCTGGCAGTGAGTCAAACCTTCAGTGTAGGAGAAAACGGCATGGCCCATGAGGCCACGCCCATGTGTGAGGGCCGCATTGGGCACAAACACACATTGTGACCCTCAGCGTGAGTACCTTATTCAAGTAACGCCTCTCAGTGATTGGACCAAGAGCCCGCATATGTGGCTTGCCATGCCGATAGGCACGCAGGACTAACTAGATGGTGTGTATTCCAGTTGAGGGAACCCACTGCTGTGCTCTAGAGTCCCTCTCCTGGGGGGTCCCCTGTGGTAGAAAACAGTACTCTTCCCTTCCCACAGAATGAACCCAAACACTTGGGAGCTTGGACAATCCCCCGAGAGGAAGGCTCTTACTCGGCCCCTGAAGCAACCCCTACCCTGAACGGCCACTGTGAACGCAACACCCAGAGACAAAAGCCTGAGCGACTGCCTCCCACTTGCCCTCCTTTGATATCCAGAGGATCTCCCCTCTCGGACTGGAGATCAGGCCTGCCATTACCTTGGCCTCTACCTGAGCCAAGTTTGCTTTTTCAGACATCTGTCCCCACAGCCCTGGCAAACACAGCCTCTAGGCTGGGTCCTCTGGAGCCATACCACAGGACCATGCCTGCTCTCTCCTGGGAAACTCTGTCCATTCCTTTGGCCACACACCTCCAGAATATGAGAAACCTCAAGGCCCCCGAGGACATACCATTACCGGGAGCCTCCCTGCACACACAGGGGCCTTCGGACACAAGCGGAGCTGCTACCTCCATGAAGGCATGCACACCGATGTCAACAGAGATAGAAGGTTGAGCCCGACAGGCCCTTAGGCCCTAATCTCAACTCTTGCTTTGTTTTCCAGGTGTCACTCCTCAGAGGCTTTGGTTCGAAGAACAGGATATGGGGCTTTCCTGAGGCACTGAACAGAACTTCTCTCGTCTCCACATGGGAAGCTTCCTTGTTGGAGCCGTGTCAAACACCTCAGGTTGGAGAATCCTGCAGAGTCCCTGAGCCACCTCCACATTCCAAGGTCTCCCAGGCCACCAAGCCACAGTAGGACTCATCTTCAGGAGAGTCCATTTCAACTCTCCCCTCTGGGTAGCTCACCCAGGAGCCCGCAGATTGAGCCTGCCTTGTCCTGACTAAAGAGTGGGAATATGAGGTGGCGTTCCCAGGCATCCATGCTTAGACACCTGCTCTCGAGTCTTTCCGTATGGGGCCTCCTGGAACCATCCAATAGCACTCGACTTTCGTGCAGAAGGAAACCTTGAGGTTTGGAGTAGTTCACAAATCCCATCGTAGGCAAACCTTCCTGGCCTCATGAGGCCCCCACACCATTCAGGAAGAGGCCATGCTGGACAAAAACTCTAGCCTGAGGCACGTCTCAGAGTTGAAATGACCTCAGTGCAGGAGATCTCGTTTCAGCCTCTCAGAGTGGGCCTGCCGTGCCATCGGTCCCAAACATCACGCTAGCTTGTGTTTTCAGACTTCCTTCCTCACACTCCTGGCAAACAAGCCCTCCGGACTAGGAACTCCAGAACCACAACCCAGCCCAGGGTCTGCCCAAGGGAAGAAAAACGTTTCCCTGTGGGGCTCTCTCCAGAAAACCCAGATGAGGATCAACGTGCTCGGGCCTCGACGGTACCCGAACTGGATAGGCTGCTCTGGGCACTCATGCTCTGTCTGACACAGCCTGAAGCCAGACGTCCAGACAGACAAGGAGACAGCTGGCCGCACACCCAGCACTTCGGACACGCCATGGTCTTATGCCGTCACCTCTTCCTAACCTTGGTTTTCAGATATCTGAACCTAGACATTATATCAATTCTCCACACAGCTGGGTATCGCAAGCACAACACAGAACTCCTCCTTCCCCGTGGCTGTAAAGCTTGCTCTTGGCATGGAGTCACACCTTCAGGGTGGGAGAAACCTTCCTGGTCCCTGATGCCACGCCCAAACTTGAGTGCTGCTTGGGCACAAATTCACACTCTGACCCTCAGCATGAGCCCCATGTCAAAGAAAGGCCTGTCAGGGCCTGGGCCAAGAGCCCGCATATGGGGCTTGCCAAGCCCCTATGCACCCAATCCTCACCAGTGTTTGAGTTTTCCAGTCGCCCCGCCCGTACCTGGGGCTCTGCTCTGGAATCCCTTTCTTGGAGAGACACATGAGCCAGACAACACTTTTCCACCCTTCCCACAAAATGACCCCAAACTCTTGGGAGCTGGGACAAATCCCCAGAGAGGGATACTCGTCCACAGTCCCTGAGGCCACCCCTCCAATCCACGGCTATCTCGGACACAACATCCAGAGACAAAAGCCTGAAGGAACGCCTCCCACTCGCCCTTGTTTCAGAGGCCCAGGAGCTCCCTCTCGGGCTGTACATCCGGCCTGCCATACCCTAGGCGCCACTCATAAGCTGAGTTTGTGTTTTCAGACTTCTGTGCCCTCAGCCTGGACCCACACAACCGCCAGGCTAGGGCCTCTGGAGCCACAGCGAAAGATTGTGCCTGCCCTCTCCAAGGAAATTGTGCCCAATCCATTGACCACAACCCTACAGGTTAGGGAAAAGCTCCAAGGCCCCTGAGGCCATCAATAGTGTAGGCCACCCTGGACTAAGAGGGGCTCTCTGACACCAGCGGAGCAACTATCTCCACTTAGACTCTCAGACAGTGTCCCCAGAGACAGAAGGTTGAAATGGACAGGCCCCCAGGCCCTAATCTGAACCTTAGCTCTGGTTTCCATGTGTCCGTCCTCAGAGGTCTGTTTTCGTAGACCAGCACACGGGGCTTTTCTGAGGCACCAAACCAAACCTCTCTCGCCTCCACATGGGGAGCTTACTTACTGGGGATGTATCAAACCCTTCAGGTAGGAGAGTTCAGCAGGGCCACTGAACAACCAGCACATTCCAAGGTTTCCATGGACCCAAACGCACATTATGACGCATCCTCAGGAGAGGCCATTTCAACTCAGCCCCCTGGTTAGCGTGCCCCAGAGGCAGCAGATCAAACATATCTTGTGGCTAATGGCCAATGGGAATGCGAGGCATGCTGTACAGGGATCCATCCTTCGAACCATGCTCTCCAGTCCTTCCGTATGGTATGTCCTGGAGCCATGCAACAGGACTCGAATGTCCCACAGAAGGAAACCTGGTGGTTTGGGGCAACCTCCAAACTCAGCGTGGGAAAACTTCCTTGTCCTCATGAGGCCCCCGCTTCATGAAGGTGCCATCATGGACACATACTCCAGCCTCAGCCAACGTCTGATCCTCAGCCTGACTTCAGATGCAGGAGATTTTGATTCAGCCTCTGCCTAGTGGGCCTGCTCTGCCCTTGGCTCCAATCCTCACCCTAGCTTGTGTTCCTAGACTTCCGTCCTCACACTCCTGGCCCACAAACCCTCCCTTCTGGGAATTCTGGGGCCACAATGAAGCACTCCGCCTGCCTCCCAGGAGAAAAACTTTGTCTATGGTGCTGCCCAGAAACCCCAAATGAGGATCAAACTGCTTGGCCCTCGGCAACACCCCAATTGCATAGGCTACCTTAAACACTGATGCTCTGTCGCAAATAGCCTGAGCCCAGACCTTCCAACAGACACCGACACAGCTGGCTGCACACCCAGCACATTGGACCCGCCACTGCCTTAGGCCACCATCCATTCCCAACCTGGGTTTTCAGTCATCAGAACCTAGACCTTAACTCCAATCCCTGCACAGGGGAGAACCTGATGCACAAGTCAGAACCCCTCCTTCCCCATGGCAAGAAACCTTGCTGCTGGCAGTGAGTCAAACCTTCAGTGTAGGAGAAAACGGCATGGCCCATGAGGCCACGCCCATGTGTGAGGGCCGCCTTGGGCACAAACACACATTGTGACCCTCAGCGTGAGTACCTTATTCAAGTAACGCCTCTCAGTGATTGGACCATGAGCCCGCATATGTGGCTTGCCATGCCCATAGGCACGCAGGACTAACTAGATGGTGTGTATTCCAGTTGAGGGAACCCACTGCTGTGCTCTAGAGTCCCTCTCCTGGGGGGTCCCCTGTGGCAGAAAACAGTACTCTTCCCTTCCCACAGAATGAACCCAAACACTTGGGAGCTTGGACAATCCCCCGAGAGGAAGGCTCTTCCTCGGCCCCTGAAGCAACCCCTACCCTGAACGGCCACTGTGAACGCAACACCCAGAGACAAAGGCCTGAGCGACTGCCTCCCACTTGCCCTCCTTTGATATCCAGAGGATCTCCCCTCTCGGACTGGAGATCAGGCCTGCCATTACCTTGGCCCCTACCTGAGCCAAGTTTGCTTTTTCAGACATCTGTCCCCACAGCCCTGGCAAACACAGCCTCTAGGCTGGGTCCTCTGGAGCCATACCACAGGACCATGCCTGCTCTCTCCTGGGAAACTCTGTCCATTCCTTTGGCCACACACCTCCAGAATATGAGAAACCTCAAGGCCCCCGAGGACATACCATTACCGGGAGCCTCCCTGCACACACAGGGGCCTTCGGACACAAGCGGAGCTGCTACCTCCATGAAGGCATGCACACCGATGTCAACAGAGATAGAAGGTTGAGCCCGACAGGCCCTTAGGCCCTAATCTCAACTCTTGCTTTGTTTTCCAGGTGTCACTCCTCAGAGGCTTTGGTTCGAAGAACAGGATATGGGGCTTTCCTGAGGCACTGAACAGAACTTCTCTCGTCTCCACATGGGAAGCTTCCTTTTGGAGCCGTGTCAAACACCTCAGGTTGGAGAATCCTGCAGAGTCCCTGAGCCACCTCCACATTCCAAGGTCTCCCAGGCCACCAAGCCACAGTAGGACTCATCTTCAGGAGAGTCCATTTCAACTCTCCCCTCTGGGTAGCTCACCCAGGAGCCCGCAGATTGAGCCTGCCTTGTCCTGACTAAAGAGTGGGAATATGAGGTGGCGTTCCCAGGCATCCATGCTTAGACACCTGCTCTCGAGTCTTTCCGTATGGGGCCTCCTGGAACCATCCAATAGCACTCGACTTTCGTGCAGAAGGAAACCTTGAGGTTTGGAGTAGTTCACAAATCCCATCGTAGGCAAACCTTCCTGGCCTCATGAGGCCCCCACACCATTCAGGAAGAGGCCATGCTGGACAAAAACTCTAGCCTGAAGCACGTCTCATAGTTGAAATGACCTCAATGCAGGAGATCTCGATTCAGCCTCTCAGAGTGGGCCTGCCGTGCCATCGGTCCCAAACCTCACGCTAGCTTGTGTTTTCAGACTTCCTTCCTCACACTCCTGGCAAACAAGCCCTCCGGACTAGGAACTCCAGAACCACAACCCAGCCCAGGGTCTGCCCAAGGCAAGAAAAACGTTTCCCTGTGGGGCTCTCTCCAGAAAACCCAGATGAGGATCAACCTGCTCGGGCCTCGACGGTACCCGAACTGGATAGGCTGCTCTGGGCACTCATGCTCTGTCTGACACAGCCTGAAGCCAGACGTCCAGACAGACAAGGAGACAGCTGGCCGCACACCCAGCACTTCGGACACGCCATGGTCTTATGCCGTCACCTCTTCCTAACCTTGGTTTTCAGATATCTGAACCTAGACATTATATCAATTCTCCACACAGCTGGGTATCGCAAGCACAACACAGAACTCCTCCGTCCCCGTGGCTGTAAAGCTTGCTCTTGGCATGGAGTCACACCTTCAGGGTGGGAGAAACCTTCCTGGTCCCTGATGCCACGCCCAAACTTGAGTGCTGCTTGGGCACAAATTCACACTCTGACCCTCAGCATGAGCCCCATGTCAAAGAAAGGCCTGTCAGGGCCTGGGCCAAGAGCCCGCATCTGGGGCTTGCCAAGCCCCTATGCACCCAATCCTCACCAGTGTTTGAGTTTTCCAGTCGCCCCACCCGTACCTGGGGCTCTGCTCTGGAATCCCTTTCTTGGAGAGACACATGAGCCAGACAACACGACTCCACCCTTCCCACAAAATGACCCCAAACTCTTGGGAGCTGGGACAAATCCCCAGAGCGGGATACTCGTCCACAGTCCCTGAGGCCACCCCTCCAATCCACGGCTATCTCGGACACAACATCCAGAGGCAAAATCATAAAGGAACGCCTCCCACTCGCCCTTGTTTCAGAGGCCCAGGAGCTCCCTCTCGGGCTGTACATCCGGCCTGCCATACCCTAGGCGCCACTCATAAGCTGAGTTTGTGTTTTCAGACTTCTGTGCCCTCAGCCTGGACCCACACAACCGCCAGGCTAGGGCCTCTGGAGCCACAGCGAAAGATTGTGCCTGCCCTCTCCAAGGAAATTGTGCCCAATCCATTGACCACAACCCTACAGGTTAGGGAAAAGCTCCAAGGCCCCTGAGGCCATCAATAGTGTAGGCCACCCTGGACTAAGAGGGGCTCTCTGACACCAGCGGAGCAACTATCTCCACTTAGACTCTCAGACAGTGTCCCCAGAGACAGAAGGTTGAAATGGACAGGCCCCCAGGCCCTAATCTGAACCTTAGCTCTGGTTTCCATGTGTCCGTCCTCAGAGGTCTGTTTTCGTAGACCAGCACACGGGGCTTTTCAGAGGCATCAAACCAAACCTCTCTCGCCTCCACATTGGGAGCTTACTTACTGGGGATGTATCAAACCCTTCAGGTAGGAGAGTTCCACAGGGCCACTGAACAACCAGCACATTCCAAGGTTTCCATGGACCCAAACGCACATTATGACGCATCCTCAGGAGAGGCCATTTCAACTCAGCCCCCTGGTTAGCGTGCCCCAGAGGCAGCAGATCAAACATATCTTGTGGCTAATGGCCAATGGGAATGCGAGGCATGCTGTACAGGGATCCATCCTTCGAACCGTGCTCTCCAGTCCTTCCGTATGGTATGTCCTGGAGCCATGCAACAGGACTCGAATGTCCCACAGAAGGAAACCTGGTGGTTTGGGGCAACCTCCAAACTCAGCGTGGGAAAACTTCCTTGTCCTCATGAGGCCCCCGCTTCATGAAGGTGCCATCATGGACACATACTCCAGCCTCAGCCAACGTCTGATCCTCAGCCTGACTTCAGATGCAGGAGATTTTGATTCAGCCTCTGCCTAGTGGGCCTGCTCTGGCCTTGGCTCCAATCCTCACTTTAGCTTGTGTTCCTAGACTTCCGTCCTCACACTCCTGGCCCACAAACCCTCCCTTCTGGGAATTCTGGGGCCACAATGAAGCACTCCGCCTGCCTCCCAGGAGAAAAACTTTGTCTATGGTGCTGCCCAGAAACCCCAAATGAGGATCAAACTGCTTGGCCCTCGGCAACACCCCAATTGCATAGGCTACCTTAAACACTGATGCTCTGTCGCAAATAGCCTGAGCCCAGACCTTCCAACAGACACCGACACAGCTGGCTGCACACCCAGCACATTGGACCCGCCACTGCCTTAGGCCACCATCCATTCCCAACCTGGGTTTTCAGTCATCAGAACCTAGACCTTATCTCCAATCCCTGCACAGGGGGGAACCTGATGCACAAGTCAGAACCCCTCCTTCCCCATGGCAAGAAACCTTGCTGCTGGCAGTGAGTCAAACCTTCAGTGTAGGAGAAAACGGCATGGCCCATGAGGCCACGCCCATGTGTGAGGGCCGCCTTGGGCACAAACACACATTGTGACCCTCAGCGTGAGTACCTTATTCAAGTAACGCCTCTCAGTGATTGGACCAAGAGCCCGCATATGTGGCATGCCATGCCCATAGGCACGCAGGACTAACTAGATGGTGTGTATTCCAGTTGAGGGAACCCACTGCTGTGCTCTAGAGTCCCTCTACTGGGGGGTCCCCTGTGGCAGAAAACAGTACTCTTCCCTTCCCACAGAATGAACCCAAACACTTGGGAGCTTGGACAATCCCCCGAGAGGAAGGCTCTTCCTCGGCCCCTGAAGCAACCCCTACCCTGAACGGCCACTGTGAACGCAACACCCAGAGACAAAAGCCTGAGCGACTGCCTCCCACTTGCCCTCCTTTGATATCCAGAGGATCTCCCCTCTCGGACTGGAGATCAGGCCTGCCATTACCTTGGCCCCTACCTGAGCCAAGTTTGCTTTTTCAGACATCTGTCCCCACAGCCCTGGCAAACACAGCCTCTAGGCTGGGTCCTCTGGAGCCATACCACAGGACCATGCCTGCTCTCTCCTGGGAAACTCTGTCCATTCCTTTGGCCACACACCTCCAGAATATGAGAAACCTCAAGGCCCCCGAGGACATACCATTACCGGGAGCCTCCCTGCACACACAGGGGCCTTCGGACACAAGCGGAGCTGCTACCTCCATGAAGGCATGCACACCGATGTCAACAGAGATAGAAGGTTGAGCCCGACAGGCCCTTAGGCCCTAATCTCAACTCTTGCTTTGTTTTCCAGGTGTCACTCCTCAGAGGCTTTGGTTCGAAGAACAGGATATGGGGCTTTCCTGAGGCACTGAACAGAACTTCTCTCGTCTCCACATGGGAAGCTTCCTTGTTGGAGCCGTGTCAAACACCTCAGGTTGGAGAATCCTGCAGAGTCCCTGAGCCACCTCCACATTCCAAGGTCTCCCAGGACACCAAGCCACAGTAGGACTCATCTTCAGGAGAGTCCATTTCAACTCTCCCCTCTGGGTAGCTCACCCAGGAGCCCGCAGATTGAGCCTGCCTTGTCCTGACTAAAGAGTGGGAATATGAGGTGGCGTTCCCAGGCATCCATGCTTAGACACCTGCTCTCGAGTCTTTCCGTATGGGGCCTCCTGGAACCATCCAATAGCACTCGACTTTCGTGCAGAAGGAAACCTTGAGGTTTGGAGTAGTTCACAAATCCCATCATAGGCAAACCTTCCTGGCCTCATGAGGCCCCCACACCATTCAGGAAGAGGCCATGCTGGACAAAAACTCTAGCCTGAGGCACGTCTCATAGTTGAAATGACCTCAGTGCAGGAGATCTCGATTCAGCCTCTCAGAGGGGCCTGCCGTGCCATCGATCCCAAACCTCACGCTAGCTTGTGTTTTCAGACTTCCTTCCTCACACTCCTGGCAAACAAGCCCTCCGGACTAGGAACTCCAGAACCACAACCCAGCCCAGGGTCTGCCCAAGGGAAGAAAAACGTTTCCCTGTGGGGCTCTCTCCAGAAAACCCAGATGAGGATCAACCTGCTCGGGCCTCGACGGTACCCGAACTGGATAGGCTGCTCTGGGCACTCATGCTCTGTCTGACACAGCCTGAAGCCAGACGTCCAGACAGACAAGGAGACAGCTGGCCGCACACCCAGCACTTCGGACACGCCATGGTCTTATGCCGTCACCTCTTCCTAACCTTGGTTTTCAGATATCTGAACCTAGACATTATATCAATTCTCCACACAGCTGGGTATCGCAAGCACAACACAGAACTCCTCCTTCCCCGTGGCTGTAAAGCTTGCTCTTGGCATGGAGTCACACCTTCAGGGTGGGAGAAACCTTCCTGGTCCCTGATGCCACGCCCAAACTTGAGTGCTTCTTGGGCACAAATTCACACTCTGACCCTCAGCATGAGCCCCATGTCAAAGAAAGGCCTGTCAGGGCCTGGGCCAAGAGCCCGCATATGGGGCTTGCCTAGCCCCTATGCACCCAATCCTCACCAGTGTTTGAGTTTTCCAGTCGCCCCGCCCGTACCTGGGGCTCTGCTCTGGAATCCCTTTCTTGGAGAGACACATGAGCCAGACAACACTTTTCCACCCTTCCCACAAAATGACCCCAAACTCTTGGGAGCTGGGACAAATCCCCAGAGAGGGATACTCGTCCACAGTCCCTGAGGCCACCCCTCCAATCCACGGCTATCTCGGACACAACATCCAGAGACAAAAGCCTGAAGGAACGCCTCCCACTCGCCCTTGTTTCAGAGGCCCAGGAGCTCCCTCTCGGGCTGTACATCCGGCCTGCCATACCCTAGGCGCCACTCATAAGCTGAGTTTGTGTTTTCAGACTTCTGTGCCCTCAGCCTGGACCCACACAACCGCCAGGCTAGGGCCTCTGGAGCCACAGCGAAAGATTGTGCCTGCCCTCTCCAAGGAAATTGTGCCCAATCCATTGACCACAACCCTACAGGTTAGGGAAAAGCTCCAAGGCCCCTGAGGCCATCAATAGTGTAGGCCACCCTGGACTAAGAGGGGCTCTCTGACACCAGCGGAGCAACTATCTCCACTTAGACTCTCAGACAGTGTCCCCAGAGACAGAAGGTTGAAATGGACAGGCCCCCAGGCCCTAATCTGAACCTTAGCTCTGGTTTCCATGTGTCCGTCCTCAGAGGTCTGTTTTCGTAGACCAGCACACGGGGCTTTTCTGAGGCACCAAACCAAACCTCTCTCGCCTCCACATGGGGAGCTTACTTACTGGGGATGTATCAAACCCTTCAGGTAGGAGAGTTCAGCAGGGCCACTGAACAACCAGCACATTCCAAGGTTTCCATGGACCCAAACGCACATTATGACGCATCCTCAGGAGAGGCCATTTCAACTCAGCCCCCTGGTTAGCGTGCCCCAGAGGCAGCAGATCAAACATATCTTGTGGCTAATGGCCAATGGGAATGCGAGGCATGCTGTACAGGGATCCATCCTTCGAACCGTGCTCTCCAGTCCTTCCGTATGGTATGTCCTGGAGCCATGCAACAGGACTCGAATGTCCCACAGAAGGAAACCTGGTGGTTTGGGGCAACCTCCAAACTCAGCGTGGGAAAACTTCCTTGTCCTCATGAGGCCCCCGCTTCATGAAGGTGCCATCATGGACACATACTCCAGCCTCAGCCAACGTCTGATCCTCAGCCTGACTTCAGATGCAGGAGATTTTGATTCAGCCTCTGCCTAGTGGGCCTGCTCTGCCCTTGGCTCCAATCCTCACCCTAGCTTGTGTTCCTAGACTTCCGTCCTCACACTCCTGGCCCACAAACCCTCCCTTCTGGGAATTCTGGGGCCACAATGAAGCACTCCGCCTGCCTCCCAGGAGAAAAACTTTGTCTATGGTGCTGCCCAGAAACCCCAAATGAGGATCAAACTGCTTGGCCCTCGGCAACACCCCAATTGCATAGGCTACCTTAAACACTGATGCTCTGTCGCAAATAGCCTGAGCCCAGACCTTCCAACAGACACCGACACAGCTGGCTGCACACCCAGCACATTGGACCCGCCACTGCCTTAGGCCACCATCCATTCCCAACCTGGGTTTTCAGTCATCAGAACCTAGACCTTATCTCCAATCCCTGCACAGGGGGGAACCTGATGCACAAGTCAGAACCCCTCCTTCCCCATGGCAAGAAACCTTGCTGCTGGCAGTGAGTCAAACCTTCAGTGTAGGAGAAAACGGCATGGCCCATGAGGCCACGCCCATGTGTGAGGGCCGCCTTGGGCACAAACACACATTGTGACCCTCAGCGTGAGTACCTTATTCAAGTAACGCCTCTCAGTGATTGGACCATGAGCCCGCATATGTGGCTTGCCATGCCCATAGGCACGCAGGACTAACTAGATGGTGTGTATTCCAGTTGAGGGAACCCACTGCTGTGCTCTAGAGTCCCTCTCCTGGGGGGTCCCCTGTGGCAGAAAACAGTACTCTTCCCTTCCCACAGAATGAACCCAAACACTTGGGAGCTTGGACAATCCCCCGAGAGGAAGGCTCTTCCTCGGCCCCTGAAGCAACCCCTACCCTGAACGGCCACTGTGAACGCAACACCCAGAGACAAAGGCCTGAGCGACTGCCTCCCACTTGCCCTCCTTTGATATCCAGAGGATCTCCCCTCTCGGACTGGAGATCAGGCCTGCCATTACCTTGGCCCCTACCTGAGCCAAGTTTGCTTTTTCAGACATCTGTCCCCACAGCCCTGGCAAACACAGCCTCTAGGCTGGGTCCTCTGGAGCCATACCACAGGACCATGCCTGCTCTCTCCTGGGAAACTCTGTCCATTCCTTTGGCCACACACCTCCAGAATATGAGAAACCTCAAGGCCCCCGAGGACATACCATTACCGGGAGCCTCCCTGCACACACAGGGGCCTTCGGACACAAGCGGAGCTGCTACCTCCATGAAGGCATGCACACCGATGTCAACAGAGATAGAAGGTTGAGCCCGACAGGCCCTTAGGCCCTAATCTCAACTCTTGCTTTGTTTTCCAGGTGTCACTCCTCAGAGGCTTTGGTTCGAAGAACAGGATATGGGGCTTTCCTGAGGCACTGAACAGAACTTCTCTCGTCTCCACATGGGAAGCTTCCTTTTGGAGCCGTGTCAAACACCTCAGGTTGGAGAATCCTGCAGAGTCCCTGAGCCACCTCCACATTCCAAGGTCTCCCAGGCCACCAAGCCACAGTAGGACTCATCTTCAGGAGAGTCCATTTCAACTCTCCCCTCTGGGTAGCTCACCCAGGAGCCCGCAGATTGAGCCTGCCTTGTCCTGACTAAAGAGTGGGAATATGAGGTGGCGTTCCCAGGCATCCATGCTTAGACACCTGCTCTCGAGTCTTTCCGTATGGGGCCTCCTGGAACCATCCAATAGCACTCGACTTTCGTGCAGAAGGAAACCTTGAGGTTTGGAGTAGTTCACAAATCCCATCGTAGGCAAACCTTCCTGGCCTCATGAGGCCCCCACACCATTCAGGAAGAGGCCATGCTGGACAAAAACTCTAGCCTGAAGCACGTCTCATAGTTGAAATGACCTCAATGCAGGAGATCTCGATTCAGCCTCTCAGAGTGGGCCTACCGTGCCATCGGTCCCAAACCTCACGCTAGCTTGTGTTTTCAGACTTCCTTCCTCACACTCCTGGCAAACAAGCCCTCCGGACTAGGAACTCCAGAACCACAACCCAGCCCAGGGTCTGCCCAAGGCAAGAAAAACGTTTCCCTGTGGGGCTCTCTCCAGAAAACCCAGATGAGGGTCAACCTGCTCGGGCCTCGACGGTACCCGAACTGGATAGGCTGCTCTGGGCACTCATGCTCTGTCTGACACAGCCTGAAGCCAGACGTCCAGACAGACAAGGAGACAGCTGGCCGCACACCCAGCACTTCGGACACGCCATGGTCTTATGCCGTCACCTCTTCCTAACCTTGGTTTTCAGATATCTGAACCTAGACATTATATCAATTCTCCACACAGCTGGGTATCGCAAGCACAACACAGAACTCCTCCGTCCCCGTGGCTGTAAAGCTTGCTCTTGGCATGGAGTCACACCTCCAGGGTGGGAGAAACCTTCCTGGTCCCTGATGCCACGCCCAAACTTGAGTGCTGCTTGGGCACAAATTCACACTCTGACCCTCAGCATGAGCCCCATGTCAAAGAAAGGCCTGTCAGGGCCTGGGCCAAGAGCCCGCATCTGGGGCTTGCCAAGCCCCTATGCACCCAATCCTCACCAGTGTTTGAGTTTTCCAGTCGCCCCACCCGTACCTGGGGCTCTGCTCTGGAATCCCTTTCTTGGAGAGACACATGAGCCAGACAACACGACTCCACCCTTCCCACAAAATGACCCCAAACTCTTGGGAGCTGGGACAAATCCCCAGAGCGGGATACTCGTCCACAGTCCCTGAGGCCACCCCTCCAATCCACGGCTATCTCGGACACAACATCCAGAGACAAAATCCTAAAGGAACGCCTCCCACTCGCCCTTGTTTCAGAGGCCCAGGAGCTCCCTCTCGGGCTGTACATCCGGCCTGCCATACCCTAGGCGCCACTCATAAGCTGAGTTTGTGTTTTCAGACTTCTGTGCCCTCAGCCTGGACCCACACAACCGCCAGGCTAGGGCCTCTGGAGGCACAGCGAAAGATTGTGCCTGCCCTCTCCAAGGAAATTGTGCCCAATCCATTGACCACAACCCTACAGGTTAGGGAAAAGCTCCAAGGCCCCTGAGGCCATCAATAGTGTAGGCCACCCTGGACTAAGAGGGGCTCTCTGACACCAGCGGAGCAACTATCTCCACTTAGACTCTCAGACAGTGTCCCCAGAGACAGAAGGTTGAAATGGACAGGCCCCCAGGCCCTAATCTGAACCTTAGCTCTGGTTTCCATGTGTCCGTCCTCAGAGGTCTGTTTTCGTAGACCAGCACACGGGGCTTTTCAGAGGCATCAAACCAAACCTCTCTCGCCTCCACATTGGGAGCTTACTTACTGGGGATGTATCAAACCCTTCAGGTAGGAGAGTTCCACAGGGCCACTGAACAACCAGCACATTCCAAGGTTTCCATGGACCCAAACGCACATTATGACGCATCCTCAGGAGAGGCCATTTCAACTCAGCCCCCTGGTTAGCGTGCCCCAGAGGCAGCAGATCAAACATATCTTGTGGCTAATGGCCAATGGGAATGCGAGGCATGCTGTACAGGGATCCATCCTTCGAACCGTGCTCTCCAGTCCTTCCGTATGGTATGTCCTGGAGCCATGCAACAGGACTCGAATGTCCCACAGAAGGAAACCTGGTGGTTTGGGGCAACCTCCAAACTCAGCGTGGGAAAACTTCCTTGTCCTCATGAGGCCCCCGCTTCATGAAGGTGCCATCATGGACACATACTCCAGCCTCAGCCAACGTCTGATCCTCAGCCTGACTTCAGATGCAGGAGATTTTGATTCAGCCTCTGCCTAGTGGGCCTGCTCTGGCCTTGGCTCCAATCCTCACTTTAGCTTGTGTTCCTAGACTTCCGTCCTCACACTCCTGGCCCACAAACCCTCCCTTCTGGGAATTCTGGGGCCACAATGAAGCACTCCGCCTGCCTCCCAGGAGAAAAACTTTGTCTATGGTGCTGCCCAGAAACCCCAAATGAGGATCAAACTGCTTGGCCCTCGGCAACACCCCAATTGCATAGGCTACCTTAAACACTGATGCTCTGTCGCAAATAGCCTGAGCCCAGACCTTCCAACAGACACCGACACAGCTGGCTGCACACCCAGCACATTGGACCCGCCACTGCCTTAGGCCACCATCCATTCCCAACCTGGGTTTTCAGTCATCAGAACCTAGACCTTATCTCCAATCCCTGCACAGGGGGGAACCTGATGCACAAGTCAGAACCCCTCCTTCCCCATGGCAAGAAACCTTGCTGCTGGCAGTGAGTCAAACCTTCAGTGTAGGAGAAAACGGCATGGCCCATGAGGCCACGCCCATGTGTGAGGGCCGCCTTGGGCACAAACACACATTGTGACCCTCAGCGTGAGTACCTTATTCAAGTAACGCCTCTCAGTGATTGGACCAAGAGCCCGCATATGTGGCATGCCATGCCCATAGGCACGCAGGACTAACTAGATGGTGTGTATTCCAGTTGAGGGAACCCACTGCTGTGCTCTAGAGTCCCTCTACTGGGGGGTCCCCTGTGGCAGAAAACAGTACTCTTCCCTTCCCACAGAATGAACCCAAACACTTGGGAGCTTGGACAATCCCCCGAGAGGAAGGCTCTTCCTCGGCCCCTGAAGCAACCCCTACCCTGAACGGCCACTGTGAACGCAACACCCAGAGACAAAAGCCTGAGCGACTGCCTCCCACTTGCCCTCCTTTGATATCCAGAGGATCTCCCCTCTCGGACTGGAGATCAGGCCTGCCATTACCTTGGCCCCTACCTGAGCCAAGTTTGCTTTTTCAGACATCTGTCCCCACAGCCCTGGCAAACACAGCCTCTAGGCTGGGTCCTCTGGAGCCATACCACAGGACCATGCCTGCTCTCTCCTGGGAAACTCTGTCCATTCCTTTGGCCACACACCTCCAGAATATGAGAAACCTCAAGGCCCCCGAGGACATACCATTACCGGGAGCCTCCCTGCACACACAGGGGCCTTCGGACACAAGCGGAGCTGCTACCTCCATGAAGGCATGCACACCGATGTCAACAGAGATAGAAGGTTGAGCCCGACAGGCCCTTAGGCCCTAATCTCAACTCTTGCTTTGTTTTCCAGGTGTCACTCCTCAGAGGCTTTGGTTCGAAGAACAGGATATGGGGCTTTCCTGAGGCACTGAACAGAACTTCTCTCGTCTCCACATGGGAAGCTTCCTTGTTGGAGCCGTGTCAAACACCTCAGGTTGGAGAATCCTGCAGAGTCCCTGAGCCACCTCCACATTCCAAGGTCACCCAGGCCACCAAGCCACAGTAGGACTCATCTTCAGGAGAGTCCATTTCAACTCTCCCCTCTGGGTAGCTCACCCAGGAGCCCGCAGATTGAGCCTGCCTTGTCCTGACTAAAGAGTGGGAATATGAGGTGGCGTTCCCAGGCATCCATGCTTAGACACCTGCTCTCGAGTCTTTCCGTATGGGGCCTCCTGGAACCATCCAATAGCACTCGACTTTCGTGCAGAAGGAAACCTTGAGGTTTGGAGTAGTTCACAAATCCCATCATAGGCAAACCTTCCTGGCCTCATGAGGCCCCCACACCATTCAGGAAGAGGCCATGCTGGACAAAAACTCTAGCCTGAGGCACGTCTCATAGTTGAAATGACCTCAGTGCAGGAGATCTCGATTCAGCCTCTCAGAGGGGCCTGCCGTGCCATCGATCCCAAACCTCACGCTAGCTTGTGTTTTCAGACTTCCTTCCTCACACTCCTGGCAAACAAGCCCTCCGGACTAGGAACTCCAGAACCACAACCCAGCCCAGGGTCTGCCCAAGGCAAGAAAAACGTTTCCCTGTGGGGCTCTCTCCAGAAAACCCAGATGAGGATCAACCTGCTCGGGCCTCGACGGTACCCGAACTGGATAGGCTGCTCTGGGCACTCATGCTCTGTCTGACACAGCCTGAAGCCAGACGTCCAGACAGACAAGGAGACAGCTGGCCGCACACCCAGCACTTCGGACACGCCATGGTCTTATGCCGTCACCTCTTCCTAACCTTGGTTTTCAGATATCTGAACCTAGACATTATATCAATTCTCCACACAGCTGGGTATCGCAAGCACAACACAGAACTCCTCCTTCCCCGTGGCTGTAAAGCTTGCTCTTGGCATGGAGTCACACCTTCAGGGTGGGAGAAACCTTCCTGGTCCCTGATGCCACGCCCAAACTTGAGTGCTGCTTGGGCACAAATTCACACTCTGACCCTCAGCATGAGCCCCATGTCAAAGAAAGGCCTGTCAGGGCCTGGGCCAAGAGCCCGCATATGGGGCTTGCCTAGCCCCTATGCACCCAATCCTCACCAGTGTTTGAGTTTTCCAGTCGCCCCGCCCATACCTGGGGCTCTGCTCTGGAATCCCTTTCTTGGAGAGACACATGAGCCAGACAACACGACTCCACCCTTCCCACAAAATGACCCCAAACTCTTGGGAGCTGGGACAAATCCCCAGAGAGGGATACTTGTCCACAGTCCCTGAGGCCACCCCTCCAATCCACGGCTATCTCGGACACAACATCCAGAGAAAAAAGCCTGAAGGAACGCCTCCCACTCGCCCTTGTTTCAGAGGCCCAGGAGCTCCCTCTCGGGCTGTACATCCGGCCTGCCATACCCTAGGCGCCACTCATAAGCTGAGTTTGTGTTTTCAGACTTCTGTGCCCTCAGCCTGGACCCACACAACCGCCAGGCTAGGGCCTCTGGAGCCACAGCGAAAGATTGTGCCTGCCCTCTCCAAGGAAATTGTGCCCAATCCATTGACCACAACCCTACAGGTTAGGGAAAAGCTCCAAGGCCCCTGAGGCCATCAATAGTGTAGGCCACCCTGGACTAAGATGGGCTCTCTGACACCAGCGGAGCAACTATCTCCACTTAGACTCTCAGACAGTGTCCCCAGAGACAGAAGGTTGAAATGGACAGGCCCCCAGGCCCTAATCTGAACCTTAGCTCTGGTTTCCATGTGTCCGTCTTCAGAGGTCTGTTTTCGTAGACCAGCACACGGGGCTTTTCTGAGGCATCAAACCAAACCTCTCTCGCCTCCACATGGGGAGCTTACTTACTGGGGATGTATCAAACCCTTCAGGTAGGAGAGTTCGGCAGGGCCACTGAACAACCACCACATTCCAAGGTTTCCATGGACCCAAACGCACATTATGACGCATCCTCAGGAGAGGCCATTTCAACTCAGCCCCTTGGTTAGCGTGCCCCAGAGGCAGAAGATCAAACATATCTTGTGGCTAATGGCCAATGGGAATGCGAGGCATGCTGTACAGGGATCCATCCTTCGAACCATGCTCTCCAGTCCTTCCGTATGGTATGTCCTGGAGCCATGCAACAGGACTCGAATGTCCCACAGAAGGAAACCTGGTGGTTTGGGGCAACCTCCAAACTCAGCGTGGGAAAACTTCCTTGGCCTCATGAGGCCCCCGCATCATGGACACATACTCCAGCCTCAGCCAACGTCTGATCCTCAGCCTGACTTCAGATGCAGGAGATTTTGATTCAGCCTCTGTTTAGTGGGCCTGCTCTGCCCTTGGCTCCAATCCTCACTTTAGCTTGTGTTCCTAGACTTCCGTCCTCACACTCCTGGCCCACAAACCCTCCCTTCTGGGAAATCTGGGGCCACAATGAAGCACTCCGCCTGCCTCCCAGGAGAAAAACTTTGTCTATGGTGCTGCCCAGAAACCCCAAATGAGGATCAAACTGCTTGGCCCTCGGGAACACCCCAATTGCATAGGCTACCTTAAACAATGATGCTCTGTCGCAAATAGCCTGAGCCCAGACCTTCCAACAGACACCGACACAGCTGGCTGCACACCCAGCACATTGGACCCTCCACTGCCTTAGGCCACCATCCATTCCCAACCTGGGTTTTCAGTCATCAGAACTTAGACCTTATCTCCAATCCCTGCACAGGGGGGAACCTGATGCACAAGTCAGAACCCCTCCTTCCCCATGGCAAGAAACCTTGCTGCTGGCAGTGAGTCAAACCTTCAGTGTAGGAGAAAACGGCATGGCCCATGAGGCCACGCCCATGTGTGAGGGCCGCCTTGGGCACAAACACACATTGTGACCCTCAGCGTGAGTACCTTATTCAAGTAACGCCTCTCAGTGATTGGACCAAGAGCCCGCATATGTGGCTTGCCATGCCCATAGGCACGCAGGACTATCTAGATGGTGTGTATTCCAGTTGAGCGAACCCACTGCTGTGCTCTAGAGTCCCTCTCCTGGGGGGTCCCCTGTGGCAGAAAACAGTACTCTTCCCTTCCCACAGAATGAACCCAAACACTTGGGAGCTTGGACAATCCCCCGAGAGGAAGGCTCTTCCTCGGCCCCTGAAGCAACCCCTACCCTGAACGGCCACTGTGAACGCAACACCCAGAGACAAAAGCCTGAGCGACTGCCCCCCAGTTGCCCTCCTTTGATATCCAGAGGATCTCCCCTCTCGGACTGGAGATCAGGCCTGCCATTACCTTGGCCCCTACCTGAGCCAAGTTTGCTTTTTCAGACATCTGTCCCCACAGCCCTGGCAAACACAGCCTCTAGGCTGGGTCCTCTGGAGCCATACCACAGGACCATGCCTGCTCTCTCCTGGGAAACTCTGTCCATTCCTTTGGCCACACACCTCCAGAATATGAGAAACCTCAAGGCCCCCGAGGACATACCATTACCGGGAGCCTCCCTGCACACACAGGGGCCTTCGGACACAAGCTGAGCTGCTACCTCCATGAAGGCATGCACACAGATGTCAACAGAGATAGAAGGTTGAGCCCGACAGGCCCTTAGGCCCTAATCTCAACTCTTGCTTTGTTTTCCAGGTGTCACTCCTCAGAGGCTTTGGTTCGAAGAACAGGATATGGGGCTTTCCTGAGGCACTGAACAGAACTTCTCTCGTCTCCACATGGGAAGCTTCCTTGTTGGAGCCGTGTCAAACACCTCAGGTTGGAGAATCCTGCAGAGTCCCTGAGCCACCTCTACATTCCAAGGTCTCCCAGGCCACCAAGACACAGTAGGACTCATCTTCAGGAGAGTCCATTTCAACTCTCCCCTCTGGGTAGCTCACCCAGGAGCCCGCAGATTGAGCCTGCCTTGTCCTGACTAAAGAGTGGGAATATGAGGTGGCGTTCCCAGGCATCCATGCTTAGACACCTGCTCTCGAGTCTTTCCGTATGGGGCCTCCTGGAACCATCCAATAGCACTCGACTTTCGTGCAGAAGGAAACCTTGAGGTTTGGAGTAGTTCACAAATCCCATCGTAGGCAAACCTTCCTGGCCTCATGAGGCCCCCACACCATTCAGGAAGAGGCCATGCTGGACAAAAACTCTAGCCTGAGGCACGTCTCAGAGTTGAAATGACCTCAGTGCAGGAGATCTCGATTCAGCCTCTCAGAGTGGGCCTGCCGTGCCATCGGTCCCAAACCTCACGCTAGCTTGTGTTTCCAGACTTCCTTCCTCACACTCCTGGTAAACAAGCCCTCCGGACTAGGAACTCTAGAACCACAACCCAGCCCAGGGTCTGCCCAAGGGAAGAAAAACGTTTCCCTGTGGGGCTCTCTCCAGAAAACCCAGATGAGGATCAACCTGCTCGGGCCTCGACGGTACCCGAACTGGATAGGCTGCTCTGGGCACTCATGCTCTGTCTGACACAGCCTGAAGCCAGACGTCCAGACAGACAAGGAGACAGCTGGCCGCACACCCAGCACTTCGGACACGCCATGGTCTTATGCCGTCACCTCTTCCTAACCTTGGTTTTCAGATATCTGAACCTAGACATTATATCAATTCTCCACACAGCTGGGTATCGCAAGCACAACACAGAACTCCTCCTTCCCCGTGGCTGTAAAGCTTGCTCTTGGCATGGAGTCACACCTTCTGGGTGGGAGAAACCTTCCTCGTCCCTGATGCCACGCCCAAACTTGAGTGCTGCTTGGGCACAAATTCACACTCTGACCCTCAGCATGAGCCCCATGTCAAAGAAAGGCCTGTCAGGGCCTGGGCCAAGAGCCCGCACATGGGGCTTGCCAAGCCCCTATGCACCCAATCCTCACCAGTGTTTGAGTTTTCCAGTCGCCCCGCCCGTACCTGGGGCTCTGCTCTGGAATCCCTTTCTTGGAGAGACACATGAGCCAGACAACACGACTCCACCCTTCCCACAAAATGACCCCAAACTCTTGGGAGCTGGGACAAATCCCCAGAGAGGGATACTCGTCCACAGTCCCTGAGGCCACCCCTCCAATCCACGGCTATCTCGGACACAACATCCAGAGACAAAAGCCTGAAGGAACGCCTCCCACTCGCCCTTGTTTCAGAGGCCCAGGAGCTCCCTCTCGGGCTGTACATCGGGCCTGCCATACCCTAGGCGCCACTCATAAGCTGAGTTTGTGTTTTCAGACTTCTGTGCCCTCAGCCTGGACCCACACAACCGCCAGGCTAGGGCCTCTGGAGCCACAGCGAAAGATTGTGCCTGCCCTCTCCAAGGAAATTGTGCCCAATCCATTGACCACAACCCTACAGGTTAGGGAAAAGCTCCAAGGCCCCTGAGGCCATCAATAGTGTAGGCCACCCTGGACTAAGAGGGGCTCTCTGACACCAGCGGAGCAACTATCTCCACTTAGACTCTCAGACAGTGTCCCCAGAGACAGAAGGTTGAAATGGACAGGCCCCCAGGCCCTAATCTGAACCTTAGCTCTGGTTTCCATGTGTCCGTCCTCAGAGGTCTGTTTTCGTAGACCAGCACACGGGGCTTTTCTGAGGCATCAAACCAAACCTCTCTCGCCTCCACATGGGGAGCTTACTTACTGGGGATGTATCAAACCCTTCAGGTAGGAGAGTTCGGCAGGGCCACTGAACAACCAGCACATTCCAAGGTTTCCATGGACCCAAACGCACATTATGACGCATCCTCAGGAGAGGCCATTTCAACTCAGCCCCTTGGTTAGCGTGCCCCAGAGGCAGCAGATCAAACATATCTTGTGGCTAATGGCCAATGGGAATGCGAGGCATGCTGTACAGGGAACCATCCTTCGAACCATGCTCTCCAGTCCTTCCGTATGGTATGTCCTGGAGCCATGCAACAGGACTCGATTGTCCCACAGAAGGAAACCTGGTGGTTTGGGGCAACCTCCAAACTCAGCGTGGGAAAACTTCCTTGGCCTCATGAGGCCCCCGCATCATGGAAACATACTCCAGCCTCAGCCAACGTCTGATCCTCAGCCTGACTTCAGATGCAGGAGATTTTGATTCAGCCTCTGCCTAGTGGGCCTGCTCTGGCCTTGGCTCCAATCCTCACTTTAGCTTGTGTTCCTAGACTTCCGTCCTCACACTCCTGGCCCACAAACCCTCCCTACTGGGAATTCTGGGGCCACAATGAAGCACTCCGCCTGCCTCCCAGGAGAAAAACTTTGTCTATGGTGCTGCCCAGAAACCCCAAATGAGGATCAAACTGCTTGGCCCTCGGCAACACCCCAATTGCATAGGCTACCTTAAACACTGATGCTCTGTCGCAAATAGCCTGAGCCCAGACCTTCCAACAGACACCGACACAGCTGGCTGCACACCCAGCACATTGGACCCGCCACTGCCTTAGGCCACCATCCATTCCCAACCTGGGTTTTCAGTCATCAGAACTTAGACCTTATCTCCAATCCCTGCACAGGGGGGAACCTGATGCACAAGTCAGAACCCCTCCTTCCCCATGGCAAGAAACCTTGCTGCTGGCAGTGAGTCAAACCTTCAGTGTAGGAGAAAACGGCATGGCCCATGAGGCCACGCCCATGTGTGAGGGCCGCCTTGGGCACAAACACACATTGTGACCCTCAGCGTGAGTACCTTATTCAAGTAACGCCTCTCAGTGATTGGACCAAGAGCCCGCATATGTGGCTTGCCATGCCCATAGGCACGCAGGACTAACTAGATGGTGTGTATTCCAGTTGAGCGAACCCACTGCTGTGCTCTAGAGTCCCTCTCCTGGGGGGTCCCCTGTGGCAGAAAACAGTACTCTTCCCTTCCCACAGAATGAACCCAAACACTTGGGAGCTTGGACAATCCCCCGAGAAGAAGGCTCTTCCTCGGCCCCTGAAGCAACCCCTACCCTGAACGGCCACTGTGAACGCAACACCCAGAGACAAAAGCCTGAGCGACTGCCCCCCAGTTGCCCTCCTTTGATATCCAGAGGATCTCCCCTCTCGGACTGGAGATCAGGCCTGCCATTACCTTGGCCCCTACCTGAGCCAAGTTTGCTTTTTCAGACATCTGTCCCCACAGCCCTGGCAAACACAGCCTCTAGGCTGGGTCCTCTGGAGCCATACCACAGGACCATGCCTGCTCTCTCCTGGGAAACTCTGTCCATTCCTTTGGCCACACACCTCCAGAATATGAGAAACCTCAAGGCCCCCGAGGACATACCATTACCGGGAGCCTCCCTGCACACACAGGGGCCTTCGGACACAAGCTGAGCTGCTACCTCCATGAAGGCATGCACACAGATGTCAACAGAGATAGAAGGTTGAGCCCGACAGGCCCTTAGGCCCTAATCTCAACTCTTGCTTTGTTTTCCAGGTGTCACTCCTCAGAGGCTTTGGTTCGAAGAACAGGATATGGGGCTTTCCTGAGGCACTGAACAGAACTTCTCTCGTCTCCACATGGGAAGCTTCCTTGTTGGAGCCGTGTCAAACACCTCAGGTTGGAGAATCCTGCAGAGTCCCTGAGCCACCTCTACATTCCAAGGTCTCCCAGGCCACCAAGACACAGTAGGACTCATCTTCAGGAGAGTCCATTTCAACTCTCCCCTCTGGGTAGCTCACCCAGGAGCCCGCAGATTGAGCCTGCCTTGTCCTGACTAAAGAGTGGGAATATGAGGTGGCGTTCCCAGGCATCCATGCTTAGACACCTGCTCTCGAGTCTTTCCGTATGGGGCCTCCTGGAACCATCCAATAGCACTCGACTTTCGTGCAGAAGGAAACCTTGAGGTTTGGAGTAGTTCACAAATCCCATCGTAGGCAAACCTTCCTGGCCTCATGAGGCCCCCAAACCATTCAGGAAGAGGCCATGCTGGACAAAAACTCTAGCCTGAGGCACGTCTCAGAGTTGAAATGACCTCAGTGCAGGAGATCTCGATTCAGCCTCTCAGAGTGGGCCTGCCGTGCCATCGGTCCCAAACCTCACGCTAGCTTGTGTTTCCAGACTTCCTTCCTCACACTCCTGGTAAACAAGCCCTCCGGACTAGGAACTCTAGAACCACAACCCAGCCCAGGGTCTGCCCAAGGGAAGAAAAACGTTTCCCTGTGGGGCTCTCTCCAGAAAACCCAGATGAGGATCAACCTGCTCGGGCCTCGACGGTACCCGAACTGGATAGGCTGCTCTGGGCACTCATGCTCTGTCTGACACAGCCTGAAGCCAGACGTCCAGACAGACAAGGAGACAGCTGGCCGCACACCCAGCACTTCGGACACGCCATGGTCTTATGCCGTCACCTCTTCCTAACCTTGGTTTTCAGATATCTGAACCTAGACATTATATCAATTCTCCACACAGCTGGGTATCGCAAGCACAACACAGAACTCCTCCTTCCCCGTGGCTGTAAAGCTTGCTCTTGGCATGGAGTCACACCTTCAGGGTGGGAGAAACCTTCCTGGTCCCTGATGCCACGCCCAAACTTGAGTGCTGCTTGGGCACAAATTCACACTCTGACCCTCAGCATGAGCCCCATGTCAAAGAAAGGCCTGTCAGGGCCTGGGCCAAGAGCCCGCATATGGGGCTTGCCAAGCCCCTATGCACCCAATCCTCACCAGTGTTTGAGTTTTCCAGTCGCCCCGCCCGTACCTGGGGCTCTGCTCTGGAATCCCTTTCTTGGAGAGACACATGAGCCAGACAACACGACTCCACCCTTCCCACAAAATGACCCCAAACTCTTGGGAGCTGGGATAAATCCCCAGAGAGGGATACTCGTCCACAGTCCCTGAGGCAACCCCTCCAATCCACGGCTATCTCAGACACAACATCCAGAGACAAAAGCCTGAAGGAAGGCCTCCCACTCGCCCTTGTTTCAGAGGCCCAGGAGCTCCCTCTCGGGCTGTACATCCGGCCTGCCATACCCTAGGCGCCACTCATAAGCTGAGTTTGTGTTTTCAGACTTCTGTGCCCTCAGCCTGGACCCACACAACCGCCAGGCTAGGGCCTCTGGAGCCACAGCGAAAAATTGTGCCTGCCCTCTCCAAGGAAATTGTGCCCAATCCATTGACCACAACCCTACAGGTTAGGGAAAAGCTCCAAGGCCCCTGAGGCCATCAATAGTGTAGGTCACCCTGGACTAAGAGGGGCTCTCTGACACCAGCGGAGCAACAATCTCCACTTAGACTCTCAGACAGTGTCCCCAGAGACAGAAGGTTGAAATGGACAGGCCCCCAGGCCCTAATCTGAACCTTAGCTCTGGTTTCCATGTGTCCGTCCTCAGAGGTCTGTTTTCGTAGACCAGCACACGGGGCTTTTCTGAGGCATCAAACCAAACCTCTCTCGCCTCCATATGGGGAGCTTACTTACTGGGGATGTATCAAACCCTTCAGGTAGGAGAGTTCCGCAGGGCCACTGAACAACCAGCACATTCCAAGGTTTCCATGGACCCAAACGCACATTATGACGCATCCTCAGGAGAGGCCATTTCAACTCAGCCCCCTGGTTAGCGTGCCCCAGAGGCAGCAGATCAAACATATCTTGTGGCTAATGGCCAATGGGAATGCGAGGCATGCTGTACAGGAATCCATCCTTCGAACCGTGCACTCCAGTCCTTCCGTATGGTATGTCCTGGAGCCATGCAACAGGACTCGAATGTCCCACAGAAGGAAACCTGGTGGTTTGGGGCAACCTCCAAACTCAGCGTGGGACACATACTCCAGCCTCAGCCAACGTCTGATCCTCAGCCTGACTTCAGATGCAGGAGATTTTGATTCCGCCTCTGCCTAGTGGGCTTGCTCTGCCCTTGGCTCCAATCCTCACTTTAGCTTGTGTTCCTAGACTTCCGTCCTCACACTCCTGGCCCACAAACCCTCCCTTCTGGGATTTCTGGGGCCACAATGAAGCACTCCGCCTGCCTCCCAGGAGAAAAACTTTGTCTATGGTGCTGCCCAGTAACCCCAAATGAGGATCAAACTGCTTGGCCCTCGGCAACACCCCAATTGCATAGGCTACCTTAAACAATGATGCTCTGTCGCAAATAGCCTGAGCCCAGACCTTCCAACAGACACCGACACAGCTGGCTGCACACCCAGCACATTGGACCCGCCACTGCCTTAGGCCACCATCCATTCCCAACCTGGGTTTTCAGTCATGAGAACCTAGACCTTATCTCCAATCCCTGCACAGGGGGGAACCTGATGCACAAGTCAGAACCCCTCCTTCCCCATGGCAAGAAACCTTGCTGCTGGCAGTGAGTCAAACCTTCAGTGTAGGAGAAAACGGCATGGCCCATGAGGCCACGCCCATGTGTGAGGGCCGCCTTGGGCACAAACACACATTGTGACCCTCAGCGTGAGTACCTTATTCAAGTAACGCCTCTCAGTGATTGGACCAAGAGCCCGCATATGTGGCTTGCCATGCCCATAGGCACGCAGGACTAACTAGATGGTGTGTATTCCAGTTGAGGGAACCCACTGCTGTGCTCTAGAGTCCCTCTCCTGGGGGGTCCCCTGTGGCAGAAAACAGTACTCTTCCCTTCCCACAGAATGAACCCAAACACTTGGGAACTTGGACAATCCCCCGAGAGGAAGGCTCTTCCTCAGCCCCTGAAGCAACCCCTACCCTGAACGGCCACTGTGAACGCAACACCCAGAGACAAAAGCCTGAGCGACTGCCTCCCACTTGCCCTCCTTTGATATCCAGAGGATCTCCCCTCTCGGACTGGAGATCAGGCCTGCCATTACCTTGGCCCCTACCTGAGCCAAGTTTGCTTTTTCAGACATCTGTCCCCACAGCCCTGGCAAACACAGCCTCTAGGCTGGGTCCTCTGGAGCCATACCACAGGACCATGCCTGCTCTCTCCTGGGAAACTCTGTCCATTCCTTTGGCCACACACCTCCAGAATATGAGAAACCTCAAGGCCCCCGAGGACATACCATTACCGGGAGCCTCCCTGCACACACAGGGGCCTTCGGACACAAGCGGAGCTGCTACCTCCATGAAGGCATGCACACCGATGTCAACAGAGATAGAAGGTTGAGCCCGACAGGCCCTTAGGCCCTAATCTCAACTCTTGCTTTGTTTTCCAGGTGTCACTCCTCAGAGGCTTTGGTTCGAAGAACAGGATATGGGGCTTTCCTGAGGCACTGAACAGAACTTCTCTCGTCTCCACATGGGAAGCTTCCTTGTTGGAGCCGTGTCAAACACCTCAGGTTGGAGAATCCTGCAGAGTCCCTGAGCCACCTCCACATTCCAAGGTCTCCCAGGCCACCAAGCCACAGTAGGACTCATCTTCAGGAGAGTCCATTTCAACTCTCCCCTCTGGGTAGCTCACCCAGGAGCCCGCAGATTGAGCCTGCCTTGTCCTGACTAAAGAGTGGGAATATGAGGTGGCGTTCCCAGGCATCCATGCTTAGACACCTGCTCTCGAGTCTTTCCGTATGGGGCCTCCTGGAACCATCCAATAGCACTCGACTTTCGTGCAGAAGGAAACCTTGAGGTTTGGAGTAGTTCACAAATCCCATCGTAGGCACCTTCCTGGCCTCATGAGGCCCCCACACCATTCAGGAAGAGGCCATGCTGGACAAAAACTCTAGCCTAGGCACGTCTCAGAGTTGAAATGACCTCAGTGCAGGAGATCTCGATTCAGCCTCTCAGAGTGGGCCTGCCGTGCCATCGGTCCCAAACCTCACGCTAGCTTCTGTTTTCAGACTTCCTTCCTCACACTCCTGGCAAACAAGCCCTCCGGACTAGGAACTCCAGAACCACAACCCAGCCCAGTGTCTGCCCAAGGGAAGAAAAACGTTTCCCTGTGGGGCTCTCTCCAGAAAACCCAGATGAGGATCAACCTGCTCGGGCCTCGACGGTACCCGAACTGGATAGGCTGCTCTGGGCACTCATGCTCTGTCTGACACAGCCTGAAGCCAGACATCCAGACAGACAAGGAGACAGCTGGCCGCACACCCAGCACTTCGGACACGCCATGGTCTTATGCCGTCACCTCTTCCTAACCTTGGTTTTCAGATATCTGAACCTAGACATTATATCAATTCTCCACACAGCTGGGTATCGCAAGCACAACACAGAACTCCTCCTTCCCCGTGGCTGTAAAGCTTGCTCTTGGCATGGAGTCACACCTTCAGGGTGGGAGAAACCTTCCTGGTCCCTGATGCCACGCCCAAACTTGAGTGCTGCTTGGGCACAAATTCACACTCTGACCCTCAGCATGAGCCCCATGTCAAAGGAAGGCCTGTCAGGGCCTGGGCCAAGAGCCCGCATATGGGGCTTGCCAAGCCCCTATGCACCCAATCCTCACCAGTGTTTGAGTTTTCCAGTCGCCCCGCCCGTACCTGGGGCTCTGCTCTGGAATCCCTTTCTTGGAGAGACACATGAGCCAGACAACACGACTCCACCCTTCCCACAAAATGACCCCAAACTCTTGGGAGCTGGGACAAATCCCCAGAGAGGGATACTCGTCCTCAGTCCCTGAGGCCACCCCTCCAATCCACGGCTATCTCGGACACAACATCCAGAGACAAAAGCCTGAAGGAACGCCTCCCACTCGCCCTTGTTTCAGAGGCCCAGGAGCTCCCTCTCGGGCTGTACATCCGGCCTGCCATACCCTAGGCGCCAATCATAAGCTGAGTTTGTGTTTTCAGACTTCTGTGCCCTCAGCCTGGACCCACACAACCGCCAGGCTAGGGCCTCTGGAGCCACAGCGAAAGATTGTGCCTGCCCTCTCCAAGGAAATTGTGCCCAATCCATTGACCACAACCCTACAGGTTAGGGAAAAGCTCCAAGGCCCCGGTGGCCATCAATAGTGTAGGCCACCCTGGACTAAGAGGGGCTCTCTGACACCAGCGGAGCGACTATCTCCACTTAGACTCTCAGACAGTGTCCCAGAGACAGAAGGTTGAAATGGACATGCCCCCAGGCCCTAATCTGAACCTTAGCTCTGGATTCCATGTGTCCGTCCTCAGAGGTCTGTTTTCGTAGACCAGCACACGGGGCTTTTCTGAGGCACCAAACCAAACCTCTCTCGCCTCCACATGGGGAGCTTACTTACTGGGGATGTATCAAACCCTTCAGGTAGGAGAGTTCGGCAGGGCCACTGTACAACCAGCACATTCCAAGGTTTCCATGGACCCAAACGCACATTATGACGCATCCTCAGGAGAGGCCATTTCAACTCAGCCCCCTGGTTAGCGTGCCCCAGAGGCAGCAGATCAAACATATCTTGTGGCTAATGGCCAATGGGAATGCGAGGCATGCTGTACAGGGATCCATCCTTCGAACCGTGCTCTCCAGTCCTTCCGTATGGTATGTCCTGGAGCCATGCAACAGGACTCGAATGTCCCACAGAAGGAAACCTGGTGGTTTGGGGCAACCTCCAAACTCAGCGTGGGAAATCTTCCTTGGCCTCATGAGGCCCCCGCTTCATGAAGGTGCCATCATGGACACATACTCCAGCCTCAGCCAACCTCTGATCCTCAGCCTGACTTCAGATGCAGGAGATTTTGATTCAGCCTCTGCCTAGTGGGCCTGCTCTGCCCTTGGCTCCAATCCTCACTTTAGCTTGTGTTCCTAGACTTCCGTCCTCACACTCCTGGCCCACCAACCCTCCCTTCTGGGAATTCTGGGGCCACAATGAAGCACTCCGCCTGCCTCCCAGGAGAAAAACTTTGTCTATGGTGCTGCCCAGAAACCCCAAATGAGGATCAAACTGCTTGGCCACGGCAACACCCCAATTGCATAGGCTACCTTAAACACTGATGCTCTGTCGCAAATAGCCTGAGCCCAGACCTTCCAACAGACACCGACACAGCTGGCTGCACACCCAGCACATTGGACCCGCCACTGCCTTAGGCCACCATCCATTCCCAACCTGGGTTTTCAGTCATCAGAACCTAGACCTTATCTCCAATCCCTGCACAGGGGGGAACCTGATGCACAAGTCAGAACCCCTCTTTCCCCATGGCAAGAAACCTTGCTGCTGGCAGTGAGTCAAACCTTCAGTGTAGGAGAAAACGGCATGGCCCATGAGGCCACGCCCATGTGTGAGGGCCGCCTTGGGCACAAACACACATTGTGACCCTCAGCGTGAGTACCTTATTCAAGTAACGCCTCTCAGTGATTGGACCAAGAGCCCGCATATGTGGCTTGCCATGCCCATAGGCACGCAGGACTAACTAGATGGTGTGTATTCCAGTTGAGGGAACCCACTGCTGTGCTCTAGAGTCCCTCTCCTGGGGGGTCCCCTGTGGCAGAAAACAGTACTCTTCCCTTCCCACAGAATGAACCCAAACACTTGGGAGCTTGGACAATCCCCCGAGAGGAAGGCTCTTCCTCGGCCCCTGAAGCAACCCCTACCCTGAACGGCCACTGTGAACGCAACACCCAGAGACAAAAGCCTGAGCGACTGCCTCCCACTTGCCCTCCTTTGATATCCAGAGGATCTCCCCTCTCGGACTGGAGATCAGGCCTGCCATTACCTTGGCCCCTACCTGAGCCAAGTTTGCTTTTTCAGACATCTGTCCCCACAGCCCTGGCAAACACAGCCTCTAGGCTGGGTCCTCTGGAGCCATACCACAGGACCATGCCTGCTCTCTCCTGGGAAACTCTGTCCATTCCTTTGGCCACACACCTCCAGAATATGAGAAACCTCAAGGCCCCCGAGGACATACCATTACCGGGAGCCTCCCTGCACACACAGGGGCCTTCGGACACAAGCGGAGCTGCTACCTCCATGAAGGCATGCACACAGATGTCAACAGAGATAGAAGGTTGAGCCCGACAGGCCCTTAGGCCCTAATCTCAACTCTTGCTTTGTTTTCCAGGTGTCACTCCTCAGAGGCTTTGGTTCGAAGAACAGGATATGGGGCTTTCCTGAGGCACTGAACAGAACTTCTCTCGTCTCCACATGGGAAGCTTCCTTGTTGGAGCCGTGTCAAACACCTCAGGTTGGAGAATCCTGCAGAGTCCCTGAGCCACCTCCACATTCCAAGGTCTCCCAGGCCACCAAGCCACAGTAGGACTCATCTTCAGGAGAGTCCATTTCAACTCTCCCCTCTGGGTAGCTCACCCAGGAGCCCGCAGATTGAGCCTGCCTTGTCCTGACTAAAGAGTGGGAATATGAGGTGGCGTTCCCAGGCATCCATGCTTAGACACCTGCTCTCGAGTCTTTCCGTATGGGGCCTCCTGGAACCATCCAATAGCACTCGACTTTCGTGCAGAAGGAAACCTTGAGGTTTGGAGTAGTTCACAAATCCCATCGTAGGCACCTTCCTGGCCTCATGAGGCCCCCACACCATTCAGGAAGAGGCCATGCTGGACAAAAACTCTAGCCTGAGGCACGTCTCAGAGTTGAAATGACCTCAGTGCAGGAGATCTCGATTCAGCCTCTCAGAGTGGGCCTGCCGTGCCATCGGTCCCAAACCTCACGCTAGCTTCTGTTTCCAGACTTCCTTCCTCACACTCCTGGCAAACAAGCCCTCCGGACTAGGAACTCCAGAACCACAACCCAGCCCAGTGTCTGCCCAAGGGAAGAAAAACGTTTCCCTGTGGGGCTCTCTCCAGAAAACCCAGATGAGGATCAACCTGCTCGGGCCTCGACGGTACCCGAACTGGATAGGCTGCTCTGGGCACTCATGCTCTGTCTGACACAGCCTGAAGCCAGACGTCCAGACAGACAAGGAGACAGCTGGCCGCACACCCAGCACTTCGGACACGCCATGGTCTTATGCCGTCACCTCTTCCTAACCTTGGTTTTCAGATATCTGAACCTAGACATTATATCAATTCTCCACACAGCTGGGTATCGCAAGCACAACACAGAACTCCTCCTTCCCCGTGGCTGTAAAGCTTGCTCTTGGCATGGAGTCACACCTTCAGGGTGGGAGAAACCTTCCTGGTCCCTGATGCCACGCCCAAACTTGAGTGCTGCTTGGGCACAAATTCACACTCTGACCCTCAGCATGAGCCCCATGTCAAAGGAAGGCCTGTCAGGGCCTGGGCCAAGAGCCCGCATATGGGGCTTGCCAAGCCCCTATGCACCCAATCCTCACCAGTGTTTGAGTTTTCCAGTCGCCCCGCCCGTACCTGGGGCTCTGCTCTGGAATCCCTTTCTTGGAGAGACACATGAGCCAGACAACACGACTCCACCCTTCCCACGAAATGACCCCAAACTCTTGGGAGCTGGGACAAATCCCCAGAGAGGGATACTCGTCCTCAGTCCCTGAGGCCACCCCTCCAATCCACGGCTATCTCGGACACAACATCCAGAGACAAAAGCCTGAAGGAACGCCTCCCACTCGCCCTTGTTTCAGAGGCCCAGGAGCTCCCTCTCGGGCTGTACATCCGGCCTGCCATACCCTAGGCGCCAATCATAAGCTGAGTTTGTGTTTTCAGACTTCTGTGCCCTCAGCCTGGACCCACACAACCGCCAGGCTAGGGCCTCTGGAGCCACAGCGAAAGATTGTGCCTGCCCTCTCCAAGGAAATTGTGCCCAATCCATTGACCACAACCCTACAGGTTAGGGAAAAGCTCCAAGGCCCCGGTGGCCATCAATAGTGTAGGCCACCCTGGACTAAGAGGGGCTCTCTGACACCAGCGGAGCGACTATCTCCACTTAGACTCTCAGACAGTGTCCCAGAGACAGAAGGTTGAAATGGACATGCCCCCAGGCCCTAATCTGAACCTTAGCTCTGGATTCCATGTGTCCGTCCTCAGAGGTCTGTTTTCGTAGACCAGCACACGGGGCTTTTCTGAGGCACCAAACCAAACCTCTCTCGCCTCCACATGGGGAGCTTACTTACTGGGGATGTATCAAACCCTTCAGGTAGGAGAGTTCGGCAGGGCCACTGTACAACCAGCACATTCCAAGGTTTCCATGGACCCAAACGCACATTATGACGCATCCTCAGGAGAGGCCATTTCAACTCAGCCCCCTGGTTAGCGTGCCCCAGAGGCAGCAGATCAAACATATCTTGTGGCTAATGGCCAATGGGAATGCGAGGCATGCTGTACAGGGATCCATCCTTCGAACCGTGCTCTCCAGTCCTTCCGTATGGTATGTCCTGGAGCCATGCAACAGGACTCGAATGTCCCACAGAAGGAAACCTGGTGGTTTGGGGCAACCTCCAAACTCAGCGTGGGAAAACTTCCTTGGCCTCATGAGGCCCCCGCTTCATGAAGGTGCCATCATGGACACATACTCCAGCCTCAGCCAACCTCTGATCCTCAGCCTGACTTCAGATGCAGGAGATTTTGATTCAGCCTCTGCCTAGTGGGCCTGCTCTGCCCTTGGCTCCAATCCTCACTTTAGCTTGTGTTCCTAGACTTCCGTCCTCACACTCCTGGCCCACCAACCCTCCCTTCTGGGAATTCTGGGGCCACAATGAAGCACTCTGCCTGCCTCCCAGGAGAAAAACTTTGTCTATGGTGCTGCCCAGAAACCCCAAATGAGGATCAAACTGCTTGGCCACGGCAACACCCCAATTGCATAGGCTACCTTAAACACTGATGCTCTGTCGCAAATAGCCTGAGCCCAGACCTTCCAACAGACACCGACACAGCTGGCTGCACACACAGCACATTGGACCCGCCACTGCCTTAGGCCACCATCCATTCCCAACCTGGGTTTTCAGTCATCAGAACCTAGACCTTATCTCCAATCCCTGCACAGGGGGGAACCTGATGCACAAGTCAGAACCCCTCTTTCCCCATGGCAAGAAACCTTGCTGCTGGCAGTGAGTCAAACCTTCAGTGTAGGAGAAAACGGCATGGCCCATGAGGCCACGCCCATGTGTGAGGGCCGCCTTGGGCACAAACACACATTGTGACCCTCAGCGTGAGTACTTTATTCAAGTAACGCCTCTCAGTGATTGGACCAAGAGCCCGCATATGTGGCTTGCCATGCCCATAGGCACGCAGGACTAACTAGATGGTGTGTATTCCAGTTGAGGGAACCCACTGCTGTGCTCTAGAGTCCCTCTCCTGGGGGGTCCCCTGTGGCAGAAAACAGTACTCTTCCCTTCCCACAGAATGAACCCAAACACTTGGGAGCTTGGACAATCCCCCGAGAGGAAGGCTCTTCCTCGGCCCCTGAAGCAACCCCTACCCTGAACGGCCACTGTGAACGCAACACCCAGAGACAAAAGCCTGAGCGACTGCCTCCCACTTGCCCTCCTTTGATATCCAGAGGATCTCCCCTCTCGGACTGGAGATCAGGACTGCCATTACCTTGGCCCCTACCTGAGCCAAGTTTGCTTTTTCAGACATCTGTCCCCACAGCCCTGGCAAACACAGCCTCTAGGCTGGGTCCTCTGGAGCCATACCACAGGACCATGCCTGCTCTCTCCTGGGAAACTCTGTCCATTCCTTTGGCCACACACCTCCAGAATATGAGAAACCTCAAGGCCCCCGAGGACATACCATTACTGGGAGCCTCCCTGCACACACAGGGGCCTTCGGACACAAGCTGAGCTGCTACCTCCATGAAGGCATGCACACAGATGTGAACAGAGATAGAAGGTTGAGCCCGACAGGCCCTTAGGCCCTAATCTCAACTCTTGCTTTGTTTTCCAGGTGTCACTCCTCAGAGGCTTTGGTTCGAAGAACAGGATATGGGGCTTTCCTGAGGCACTGAACAGAACTTCTCTCGTCTCCACATGGGAAGCTTCCTTGTTGGAGCCGTGTCAAACACCTCAGGTTGGAGAATCCTGCAGAGTCCCTGAGCCACCTCCACATTCCAAGGTCTCCCAGGCCACCAAGCCACAGTAGGACTCATCTTCAGGAGAGTCCATTTCAACTCTCCCCTCTGGGTAGCTCACCCAGGAGCCCGCAGTTTGAGCCTGCCTTGTCCTGACTAAAGAGTGGGAATATGAGGTGGCGTTCCCAGGCATCCATGCTTAGACACCTGCTCTCGAGTCTTTCCGTATGGGGCCTCCTGGAACCATCCAATAGCACTCGACTTTCGTGCAGAAGGAAACCTTGAGGTTTGGAGTAGTTCACAAATCCCATCGTAGGCAAACCTTCCTGGCCTCATGAGGCCCCCACACCATTCACGAAGAGGCCATGCTGGACAAAAACTCTAGCCTGAGGCACGTCTCAGAGTTGAAATGACCTCAGTGCAGGAGATCTCGATTCAGCCTCTCAGAGTGGGCCTGCCGTGCCATCGGTCCCAAACCTCACGCTAGCTTGTGTTTTCAGACTTCCTTCCTCAAACTCCTGGCAAACAAGCCCTCCGGACTAGGAACTCCAGAACCACAACCCAGCCCAGGGTCTGCCCAAGGCAAGAAAAACGTTTCCCTGTGGGGCTCTCTCCAGAAAACCCAGATGAGGATCAACCTGCTCGGGCCTCGACGGTACCCGAACTGGATAGGCTGCTCTGGGCACTCATGCTCTGTCTGACACAGCCTGAAGCCAGACGTCCAGACAGACAAGGAGACAGCTGGCCGCACACCCAGCACTTCGGACACGCCATGGTCTTATGCCGTCACCTCTTCCTAACCTTGGTTTTCAGATATATGAACCTAGACATTATATCAATTCTCCACACAGCTGGGTATCGCAAGCACAACACAGAACTCCTCCTTCCCCGTGGCTGTAAAGCTTGCTCTTGGCATGGAGTCACACCTTCAGGGTGGGAGAAACCTTCCTGGTCCCTGATGCCACGCCCAAACTTGAGTGCTGCTTGGGCACAAATTCACACTCTGACCCTCAGCATGAGCCCCATGTTAAAGAAAGGCCTGTCAGGGCATGGGCCAAGAGCCCGCATATGGGGCTTGACAAGCCCCTATGCACCCAATCCTCACCAGTGTTTGAGTTTTCCAGTCGCCCCGCCCGTACCTGGGGCTCTGCTCTGGAATCCCTTTCTTGGAGAGACACATGAGCCAGACAACACGACTCCACCCTTCCCACAAAATGACCCCAAACTCTTGGGAGCTGGGACAAATCCCCAGAGAGGGATACTCGTCCTCAGTCCCTGAGGCCACCACTCCAATCCACGGCTATCTCGGACACAACATCCAGAGACAAAAGCCTGAAGGAACGCCTCCCACTCGCCCTTGTTTCAGAGGCCCAGGAGCTCCCTCTCGGGCTGTACATCCGGCCTGCCATACCCTAGGCGCCAATCATAAGCTGAGTTTGTGTTTTCAGACTTCTGTGCCCTCAGCCTGGACCCACACAACCGCCAGGCTAGGGCCTCTGGAGCCACAGCGAAAGATTGTGCCTGCCCTCTCCAAGGAAATTGTGCCCAATCCATTGACCACAACCCTACAGGTTAGGGAAAAGCTCCAAGGCCCCTGTGGCCATCAATAGTGTAGGCCACCCTGGACTAAGAGGGGCTCTCTGACACCAGCGGAGCAACTATCTCCACTTAGACTCTCAGACAGTGTCCCAGAGACAGAAGGTTGAAATGGACATGCCCCCAGGCCCTAATCTGAACCTTAGCTCTGGTTTCCATGTGTCCGTCCTCAGAGGTCTGTTTTCGTAGACCAGCACACAGGGCTTTTCTGAGGCATCAAACCAAACCTCTCTCGCCTCCACATGGGGAGCTTAGTTACTGGGGATGTATCAAACCCTTCAGGTAGGAGAGTTCCGCAGGGCCACTGAACAACCAGCACATTCCAAGGTTTCCATGGACCCAAACGCACATTATGACGCATCCTCAGGAGAGGCCATTTCAACTCAGCCCCCTGGTTAGCGTGCGCCAGATGCAGGAGATCAAACATATCTTGTGGCTAATGGCCAATGGGAATGCGAGGCATGCTGTACAGGGATCCATCCTTCGAACCGTGCTCTCCAGTCCTTCCGTATGGTATGTCCTGGAGCCATGCAACAGGACTCGAATGTCCCACAGAAGGAAACCTGGTGGTTTGGGGCAACCTCCAAACTCATCGTGGGAAAACTTCCTTGGCCTCATGAGGCCCCCGCTTCATGAAGGTGCCATCATGGACACATACTCCAGCCTCAGCCAACCTCTGATCCTCAGCCTGACTTCAGATGCAGGAGATTTTGATTCAGCCTCTGCCTAGTGGGCCTGCTCTGCCCTTGGCTCCAATCCTCACTTTAGCTTGTGTTCCTAGACTTCCGTCCTCACACTCCTGGCCCACAAACCCTCCCTTCTGGGAATTCTGGGGCCACAATGAAGCACTCCGCCTGCCTCCCAGGAGAAAAATTTTGTCTATGTTGCTGTCCAGAAACCCCAAATGAGGATCAAACTGCTTGGCCCTCGGCAACACCCCAATTGCATAGGCTACCTTAAACAATGATGCTCTGTCGCAAATAGCCTGAGCCCAGACCTTCCAACAGACACCGACACAGCTGGCTGCACACCCAGCACATTGGACCCGCCACTGCCTTGGGCCACCATCCATTCCGAACCTGGGTTTTCAGTCATCAGAACCTAGACCTTATCTCAAATCCCTGCACAGGGGGGAACCTGATGCACAAGTCAGAACCCCTCCTTCCCCATGGCAAGAAACCTTGCTGCTGGCAGTGAGTCAAACCTTCAGTGTAGGAGAAAACGGCATGGCCCATGAGGCCACGCCCATGTGTGAGGGCCACCTTGGGCACAAACACACATTGTGACCCTCAGCGTGAGTACTTTATTCAAGAAACGCCTCTCAGTGATTGGACCAAGAGCCCGCATATGTGGCTTGCCTTGCCCATAGGCACGCAGGACTAACTAGATGGTGTGTATTCCAGTTGAGGGAACCCACTGCTGTGCTCTAGACTACCTTCCTGGGAGGTCCTCTGTGGCAGAAAACAGTACTCTTCCCTTCCCACAGAATGAACCCAAACACTTGGGAGCTTGGGCAATCCCCCGAGAGGAAGGCTCTTCCTCGGCCCCTGAAGCAACCCCTACCCTGAACGGCCACTGTGAACGCAACACCCAGAGACAAAAGCCTGAGCGACTGCCTCCCACTTGCCCTCCTTTGATATCCAGAGGATCTCCCCTCTCGGACTGGAGATCAGGCCTGCCATTACCTTGGCCCCTACCTGAGCCAAGTTTGCTTTTTCAGACATCTGTCCCCACAGCCCTGGCAAACACAGCCTCTAGGCTGGGTCCTCTGGAGCCATACCACAGGACCATGCCTGCTCTCTCCTGGGAAACTCTGTCCATTCCTTTGGCCACACACCTCCAGAATATGAGAAACCTCAAGGCCCCCGAGGACATACCATTACCGGGAGCCTCCCTGCACACACAGGGTCCTTCGGTCACAAGCTGAGCTGCTACCTCCATGAAGGCATGCACACAGATGTCAACAGAGATAGAAGGTTGAGCCCGACAGGCCCTTAGGCCCTAATCTCAACTTTTGCTTTGTTTTCCAGGTGTCACTCCTCAGAGGCTTTGGTTCGAAGAACAGGATATGGGGCTTTCCTGAGGCACTGAACAGAACTTCTCTCGTCTCCACATGGGAAGCTTCCTTGTTGGAGCCGTGTCAAACACCTCAGGTTGGAGAATCCTGCAGAGTCCCTGAGCCACCTCCACATTCCAAGGTCTCCCAGGCCACCAAGCCACAGTAGGACTCATCTTCAGGAGAGTCCATTTCAACTCTCCCCTCTTGGTAGCTCACCCAGGAGCCCGCAGATTGAGCCTGCCTTGTCCTGACTAAAGAGTGGGAATATGAGGTGGCGTTCCCAGGCATCCATGCTTAGACACCTGCTCTCGAGTCTTTCCGTATGGGGCCTCCTGGAACCATCCAATAGCACTCGACTTTCGTGCAGAAGGAAACCTTGAGGTTTGGAGTAGTTCACAAATCCCATCGTAGGCAAACCTTCCTGGCCTCATGAGGCCCCCACACCATTCAGGAAGAGGCCATGCAGGACAAAAACTCTAGCCTGAGGCACGTCTCAGAGTTGAAATGACCTCAGTGCAGGAGATCTCGATTCAGCCTCTCAGAGTGGGCCTGCCGTGCCATCGGTCCCAAACCTCACGCTAGCTTGTGTTTTCAGACTTCCTTCCTCACACTCCTGGCAAACAAGCCCTCCGGACTAGGAACTCCAGAACCACAACCCAGCCCAGGGTCTGCCCAAGGGAAGAAAAACGTTTCCCTGTGGGGCTCTCTCCAGAAAACCCAGATGAGGATCAACCTGCTCGGGCCTCGATGGTACCCGAACTGGATAGGCTGCTCTGGGCACTCATGCTCTGTCTGACACAGCCTGAAGCCAGACGTCCAGACAGACAAGGAGACAGCTGGCCGCACACCCAGCACTTCGGACACGCCATGGTCTTATGCCGTCACCTCTTCCTAACCTTGGTTTTCAGATATCTGAACCTAGACATTATATCAATTCTCCACACAGCTGGGTATCGCAAGCACAACACAGAACTCCTCCTTCCCCGTGGCTGTAAAGCTTGCTCTTGGCATGGAGTCACACCTTCAGGGTGGGAGAAACCTTCCTGGTCCCTGATGCCACGCCCAAACTTGAGTGCTGCTTGGGCACAAATTCACACTCTGACCCTCAGCATGAGCCCCATGTCAAAGAAAGGCCTGTCAGGGCCTGGGCCAAGAGCCCGCATATGGGGCTTGCCAAGCCCCTATGCACCCAATCCTCACCAGTGTTTGAGTTTTCCAGTCGCCCCGCTCGTACCTGGGGCTCTGCTCTGGAATCCCTTTCTTGGAGAGACACATGAGCCAGACAACACGACTCCACCCTTCCCACAAAATGACCCCAAACTCTTGGGAGCTGGGATAAATCCCCAGAGAGGGATACTCGTCCACAGTCCCTGAGGCCACCCCTCCAATCCACGGCTATCTCGGACACAACATCCAGAGACAAAAGCCTGAAGGAACGCCTCCCACTCGCCCTTGTTTCAGAGGCCCAGGAGCTCCCTCTCGGGCTGTACATCCGGCCTGCCATACCCTAGGCGCCACTCATAAGCTGAGTTTGTGTTTTCAGACTTCTGTGCCCTCAGCCTGGACCCACACAACCGCCAGGCTAGGGCCTCTGGAGCCACAGCGAAAGATTGTGCCTGCCCTCTCCAAGGAAATTGTGCCCAATCCATTGACCAACACCCTACAGGTTAGGGAAAAGCTCCAAGGCCCCTGAGGCCATCAATAGTGTAGGCCACCCTGGACTAAGAGGGGCTCTCTGACACCAGCGGAGCAACTATCTCCACTTAGACTCTCAGACAGTGTCCCCAGAGACAGAAGGTTTAAATGGACAGGCCCCAAGGCCCTAATCTGAACCTTAGCTCTGGTTTCCATGTGTCCGTCCTCAGAGGTCTGTTTTCGTAGACCAGCACACGGGGCTTTTCTGAGGCACCAAACCAAACCTCTCTCGCCTCCACATGGGGAGCTTACTTACTGGGGATGTATCAAACCCTTCAGGTAGGAGAGTTCCGCAGGGCCACTGAACAACCAGCACATTCCAAGGTTTCCATGGACCCAAACGCACATTATGACGCATCCTCAGGAGAGGCCATTTCAACTCAGCCCCCTGGTTAGCGTGCCCCAGAGGCAGCAGATCAAACATATCTTGTGGCTAATGGCCAATGGGAATGCGAGGCATGCTGTACAGGGATCCATCCTTCGAACCGTGCTCTCCAGTCCTTCCGTATGGTATGTCCTGGAGCCATGCAACAGGACTCGAATGTCCCACAGAAGGAAACCTGGTGGTTTGGGGCAACCTCCAAACTCAGCGTGGGAAAACTTCCTTGGCCTCATGAGGCCCCCGCTTCATGAAGGTGCCATCATGGACACATACTCCAGCCTCAGTCAACGTCTGATCCTCAGCCTGACTTCAGATGCAGGAGATTTTGATTCAGCCTCTGCCTAGTGGGCCTGCTCTGCCCTTGGCTCCAATCCTCACTTTAGCTTGTGTTCCTAGACTTCCGTCCTCACACTCCTGGCCCACAAACCTTCCCTACTGGGAATTCTGGGGCCACAATGAAGCACTCCGCCTGCCTCCCAGGAGAAAAACTTTGACTATGGTGCTGCCCAGAAACCCCAAATGAGGATCAAACTGCTTGGCCCTCGGCAACACCCCAATTGCATAGGCTACCTTAAACACTGATGTTCTGTCGCAAATAGCCTGAGCCCAGACCTTCCAACAGACACCGACACAGCTGGCTGCACACCCAGCACATTGGACCCGCCACTGCCTTAGGCCACCATTCATTCCCAACCTGGGTTTTCAGTCATCAGAACCTAGACCTTATCTCCAATCCCTGCACAGGGGGGAACCTGATGCACAAGTCAGAACCCCTCCTTCCCCATGGCAAGAAACCTTGCTGCTGGCAGTGAGTCAAACCTTCAGTGTAGGAGAAAACGGCATGGCCCATGAGGCCACGCCCATGTGTGAGGGCCGCCTTGGGCACAAACACACATTGTGACCCTCAGCGTGAGTACCTTATTCAAGCAACGCCTCTCAGTGATTGGACCAAGAGCCCGCATATGTGGCATGCCATGCCCATAGGCACGCAGGACTAACTAGATGGTGTGTATTCCAGTTGAGGGAACCCACTGCTGTGCTCTAGAGTCCCTCTCCTGGGGGGTCCCCTGTGGCAGAAAACAGTACTCTTCCCTTCCCACAGAATGAACCCAAACACTTGGGAGCTTGGACAATCCCCCGAGAGGAAGGCTCTTCCTCGGCCCCTGAAGCAACCCCTACCCTGAACGGCCACTGTGAACGCAACACCCAGAGACAAAAGCCTGAGCGACTGCCTCCCACTTGCCCTCCTTTGATATCCAGAGGATCTCCCCTCTCGGTCTGGAGATCAGGCCTGCCATTACCTTGGCCCCTACCTGAGCCAAGTTTGCTTTTTCAGACATCTGTCCCCACAGCCCTGGCAAACACAGCCTCTAGGCTGGGTCCTCTGGAGCCATACCACAGGACCATGCCTGCTCTCTCCTGGGAAACTCTGTCCATTCCTTTGGCCACACACCTCCAGAATATGAGAAACCTCAAGGCCCCCGAGGACATACCATTACCGGGAGCCTCCCTGCACACACAGGGGCCTTCGGACACAAGCGGAGCTGCTACCTCCATGAAGGCATGCACACAGATGTCAACAGAGATAGAAGGTTGAGCCCGACAGGCCCTTAGGCCCTAATCTCAACTCTTGCTTTGTTTTCCAGGTGTCACTCCTCAGAGGCTTTGGTTCGAAGAACAGGATATGGGGCTTTCCTGAGGCACAGAACAGAACTTCTCTCGTCTCCACATGGGAAGCTTCCTTGTTGGAGCCGTGTCAAACACCTCAGGTTGGAGAATCCTGCAGAGTCCCTGAGCCACCTCCACATTCCAAGGTCTCCCAGGCCACCAAGCCACAGTAGGACTTATCTTCAGGAGAGTCCATTTCAACTCTCCCCTCTGGGTAGCTCACCCAGGAGCCCGCAGATTGAGCCTGCCTTGTCCTGACTAAAGAGTGGGAATATGAGGTGGCGTTCCCAGGCATCCATGCTTAGACACCTGCTCTCGAGTCTTTCCGTATGGGGTCTCCTGGAACCATCCAATAGCACTCGACTTTCGTGCAGAAGGAAACCTTGAGGTTTGGAGTAGTTCACAAATCCCATCGTAGGCAAACCTTCCTGGCCTCATGAGGCCCCCACACCATTCAGGAAGAGGCCATGCTGGACAAAAACTCTAGCCTGAGGCACGTCTCAGAGTTGAAATGACCTCAGTGCAGGAGATCTCGATTCAGCCTCTCAGAGTGGGCCTGCCGTGCCATCGGTCCCAAACCTCACGCTAGCTTAAGTTTTCAGACTTCCTTCCTCACACTCCTGGCAAACAAGCCCTCCGGACTAGGAACTCCAGAACCACAACCCAGCCCAGGGTCTGCCCAAGGCAAGAAGAACGTTTCCCTGTGGGGCTCTCTCCAGAAAACCCAGATGAGGATCAACCTGCTCGGGCCTCGACGGTACCCGAACTGGATAGGCTGCTCTGGGCACTCATGCTCTGTCTGACACAGCCTGAAGCCAGACGTCCAGACAGACAAGGAGACAGCTGGCCGCACACCCAGCACTTCGGACACGCCATGGTCTTATGCCGTCACCTCTTCCTAACCTTGGTTTTCAGATATCTGAACCTAGACATTATATCAATTCTCCACACAGCTGGGTATCGCAAGCACAACACAGAACTCCTCCTTCCCCGTGGCTGTAAAGCTTGCTCTTGGCATGGAGTCACACCTTCAGGGTGGGAGAAACCTTCCTGGTCCCTGATGCCACGCCCAAACTTGAGTGCTGCTTGGGCACAAATTCACACTCTGACCCTCAGCATGAGCCCCATGTCAAAGAAAGGCCTGTCAGGGCCTGGGCCAAGAGCCCGCATATGGGGCTTGCCAAGCCCCTATGCACCCAATCCTCACCAGTGTTTGAGTTTTCCAGTCGCCCCGCCCGTACCTGGGGCTCTGCTCTGGAATCCCTTTCTTGGAGAGACACATGAGCCAGACAACACGACTCCACCCTTCCCACAAAATGACCCAAAACTCTTGGGAGCTGGGATAAATCCCCAGAGAGGGATACTCGTCCACAGTCCCTGAGGCCACCCCTCCAATCCACGGCTATCTCGGACACAACATCCAGAGAAAAAAGTCTGAAGGAACGCCTCCCACTCGCCCTTGTTTCAGAGGCCCAAGAGCTCCCTCTCGGGCTGTACATCCGGCCTGCCATACCCTAGGCGCCACTCATAAGCTGAGTTTGTGTTTAGACTTCTGTGCCCTCAGCCTGGACCCACACAACCGCCATGCTAGGGCCTCTGTAGCCACAGCGAAAGATTGTGCCTGCCCTCTCCAAGGAAATTGTGCCCAATCCATTGACCACCACCCTACAGGTTAGGGAAAAGCTCCAAGGCCCCTGAGGCCATCAATAGTGTAGGCCACCCTGGACTAAGAGGGGCTCTCTGACACCAGCGGAGCAACTATCTCCACTTAGACTCTCAGACAGTGTCCCCAGAGACAGAAGGTTGAAATGGACAGGCCCCCAGGCCCTAATCTGAACCTTAGCTTTGGTTTCCATGTGTCCGTCCTCAGAGGTCTGTTTTCGTAGACCAGCACACGGGGCTTTTCTGAGGCACCAAACCAAACCTCTCTCGCCTCCACACGGGGAGCTTACTTACTGGGGATGTATCAAACCCTTCAGGTAGGAGAGTTCCGCAGGGCCACTGAACAACCAGCACATTCCAAGGTTTCCATGGACCCAAACGCACATTATGACGCATCCTCAGGAGAGGCCATTTCAACTCAGCCCCCTGGTTAGCGTGCCCCAGAGGCAGCAGATCAAACATATCTTGTGGCTAATGGCCAATGGGAATGCGAGGCATGCTGTACAGGGATCCATCCTTCGAACCGTGCTCTCCAGTCCTTCCGTATGGTATGTCCTGGAGCCATGCAACAGGACTCGAATGTCCCACAGAAGGAAACCTGGTGGTTTGGGTCAACCTCCAAACTCAGCGTGGGAAAACTTCCTTGGCCTCATGAGGCCCCCGCTTCATGAAGGTGCCATCATGGACACATACTCCAGCCTCAGCCAACGTCTGATCCTCAGCCTGACTTCAGATGCAGGAGATTTTGATTCAGCCTCTGCCTAGTGGGCCTGCTCTGCCCTTGGCTCCAATCCTCACTTTAGCTTGTGTTCCTAGACTTCCGTCCTCACACTCCTGGCCCACAAACCCTCCCTACTGGGAATTCTGGGGCCACAATGAAGCACTCCGCCTGCCTCCCAGGAGAAAAACTTTGTCTATGGTGCTGCCCAGAAACCCCAAATGAGGATCAAACTGCTTGGCCCTCGGCAACACCCCAATTGCATAGGCTACCTTAAACACTGATGCTCTGTCGCAAATAGCCTGAGCCCAGACCTTCCAACAGACACCGACACAGCTGGCTGCACACCCAGCACATTGGACCCGCCACTGCCTTAGGCCACCATCCATTCCCAACCTGGGTTTTCAGTCATCAGAACCTAGACCTTATCTGCAATCCCTGCTCAGGGGGGAACCTGATGCACAAGTCAGAACCCCTCCTTCCCCATGGCAAGAAACCTTGCTGCTGGCAGTGAGTCAAACCTTCAGTGTAGGAGAAAACGGCATGGCCCATGAGGCCACGCCCATGTGTGAGGGCCGCCTTGGGCACAAACACACATTGTGACCCTCAGCGTGAGTACCTTATTCAAGTAACGCCTCTCAGTGATTGGACCAAGAGCCCGCATATGTGGCTTGCCATGCCCATAGGCACGCAGGACTAACTAGATGGTGTGTATTCCAGTTGAGGGAACCCACTGCTGTGCTCTAGAGTCCCTCTCCTGGGGGGTCCCCTGTGGAAGAAAACAGTACTCTTCCCTTCCCACAGAATGAACCCAAACACTTGGGAGCTTGGACAATCCCCCGAGAGGAAGGCTCTTCCTCGGCCCCTGAAGCAACCCCTACCCTGAACGGCCACTGTGAACGCAACACCCAGAGACAAAAGCCTGAGCAACTGCCTCCCACTTGCCCTCCTTTGATATCCAGAGAATCTCCCCTCAAGGACTGGAGATCAGGCCTGCCATTACCTTGGCCCCTACCTGAGCCAAGTTTGCTTTTTCAGACATCTGTCCCCACAGCCCTGGCAAACACAGCCTCTAGGCTGGGTCCTCTGGAGCCATACCACAGGACCATGCCTGCTCTCTCCTGGGAAACTCTGTCCATTCCTTTGGCCACACACCTCCAGAATATGAGAAACCTCAAGGCCCCCGAGGACATACCATTACCGGGAGCCTCCCTGCACACACAGGGGCCTTCGGACACAAGCTGAGCTGCTACCTCCATGAAGGCATGCACACAGATGTCAACAGTGATAGAAGGTTGAGCCCGACAGGCCCTTAGGCCCTAATCTCAACTCTTGCTTTGTTTTCCAGGTGTCACTCCTCAGAGGCTTTGGTTCGAAGAACAGGATATGGGGCTTTCCTGAGGCACTGAACAGAACTTCTCTCGTCTCCACATGGGAAGCTTCCTTGTTGGAGCCGTGTCAAACACCTCAGGTTGGAGAATCCTGCAGAGTCCCTGAGCCACCTCCACATTCCAAGGTCTCCCAGGCCACCAAGCCACAGTAGGACTCATCTTCAGGAGAGTCCATTTCAACTCTCCCCTCTGGGTAGCTCACCCAGGAGTCCGCAGATTGAGCCTGCCTTGTCCTGACTAAAGAGTGGGAATATGAGGTGGCGTTCCCAGGCATCCATGCTTAGACACCTGCTCTCGAGTCTTTCCGTATGGGGCCTCCTGGAACCATCCAATAGCACTCGACTTTCGTGCAGAAGGAAACCTTGAGGTTTGGAGTAGTTCACAAATCCCATCGTAGGCAAACCTTCCTGGCCTCATGAGGCCCCCACACCATTCACGAAGAGGCCATGCTGGACAAAAACTCTAGCCTGAGGCACGTCTCAGAGTTGAAATGACCTCAGTGCAGGAGATCTCGATTCAGCCTCTCAGAGTGGGCCTGCCGTGCCATCGGTCCCAAACCTCACGCTAGCTTGTGTTTTCAGACTTCCTTCCTCACACTCCTGGCAAACAAGCCCTCCGGACTAGGAACTCCAGAACCACAACCCAGCCCAGGGTCTGCCCAAGGCAAGAAGAACGTTTCCCTGTGGGGCTCTCTCCAGAAAACCCAGATGAGGATCAACCTGCTCGGGCCTCGACGGTACCCGAACTGGATAGGCTGCTCTGGGCACTCATGCTCTGTCTGACACAGCCTGAAGCCAGACGTCCAGACAGACAAGGAGACAGCTGGCCGCACACCCAGCACTTCGGACACGCCATGGTCTTATGCCGTCACCTCTTCCTAACCTTGGTTTTCAGATATCTGAACCTAGACATTATATCAATTCTCCACACAGCTGGGTATCGCAAGCACAACACAGAACTCCTCCTTCCCCGTGGCTGTAAAGCTTGCTCTTGGCATGGAGTCACACCTTCAGGGTGGGAGAAACCTTCCTGGTCCCTGATGCCACGCCCAAACTTGAGTGCTGCTTGGGCACAAATTCACACTCTGACCCTCAGCATGAGCCCCATGTCAAAGAAAGGCCTGTCAGGGCCTGGGCCAAGAGCCCGCATATGGGGCTTGCCAAGCCCCTATGCACCCAATCCTCACCAGTGTTTGAGTTTTCCAGTCGCCCCGCCCGTACTTGGGGCTCTGCTCCGGAATCCCTTTCTTGGAGAGACACATGAGCCAGACAACACGACTCCACCCTTCCCACAAAATGACCCAAAACTCTTGGGAGCTGGGATAAATCCCCAGAGAGGGATACTCGTCCACAGTCCCTGAGGCCACCCCTCCAATCCACGGCTATCTCGGACACAACATCCAGAGACAAAAGCCTGAAGGAAGGCCTCCCACTCGCCCTTGTTTCAGAGGCCGAGGAGCTCCCTCTCGGGCTGTACATCCGGCCTGCCATACCCTAGGCGCCACTCATAAGCTGAGTTTGTGTTTTCAGACTTCTGTGCCCTCAGCCTGGACCCACACAACTGCCAGGCTAGGGCCTCTGGAGCCACAGCGAAAGATTGTGCCTGCCCTCTCCAAGGAAATTGTGCCCAATCCATTGACCACCACCCTACAGGTTAGGGAAAAGCTCCAAGGCCCCTGAGGCCATCAATAGTGTAGGCCACCCTGGACTAAGAGGGGCTCTCTGACAGCAGCGGAGCAACTATCTCCACTTAGACTCTCAGACAGTGTCCCCAGAGACAGAAGGTTGAAATGGACAGGCCCCCAGGCCCTAATCTGAACCTTAGCTTTGGTTTCCATGTGTCCATCCTCAGAGGTCTGTTTTCGTAGACCAGCACACGGGGCTTTTCTGAGGCACCAAACCAAACCTCTCTCGCCTCCACATGGGGAGCTTACTTACTGGGGATGTATCAAACCCTTCACGTAGGAGAGTTCCGCAGGGCCACTGAACAACCAGCACATTCCAAGGTTTCCATGGACCCAAACGCACATTATGACGCATCCTCAGGAGAGGCCATTTCAACTCAGCCCCCTGGTTAGCGTGCGCCAGAGGCAGGAGATCAAACATATCTTGTGGCTAATGGCCAATGGGAATGCGAGGCATGCTGTTCAGGGATCCATCCTTCGAACCATGCTCTCCAGTCCTTCCGTATGGTATGTCCTGGAGCCATGCAACAGGACTCGAATGTCCCACAGAAGGAAACCTTGTGGTTTGGGGCAACCTCCAAACTCAGCGTGGGAAAACTTCCTTGGCCTCATGAGGCCCCCGCTTCATGAAGGTGCCATCATGGACACATACTCCAGCCTCAGCCAACGTCTGATCCTCAGCCTGACTTCAGATGCAGGAGATTTTGATTCAGCCTCTGCCTAGTGGGCCTGCTCTGCCCTTGGCTCCAATCCTCACTTTAGCTTGTGTTCCTAGACTTCCGTCCTCACACTCCTGGCCCACAAACCCTCCCTACTGGCAATTCTGGGGCCACAATGAAGCACTCCGCCTGCCTCCCAGGAGAAAAACTTTTTCTATGGTGCTGCCCAGAAACCCCAAATGAGGATCAAACTGCTTGGCCCTCGGCAACACCCCAATTGCATAGGCTACCTTAAACACTGATGCTCTGTCGCAAATAGCCTGAGCCCAGACCTCCAACAGACACCGACACAGCTGGCTGCACACCCAGCACATTGGACCCGCCACTGCCTTAGGCCACCATCCATTCCCAACCTGGGTTTTCAGTCATCAGAACCTAGACCTTATCTCCAATCTCTGCACAGGGCGGAACCTGATGCACAAGTCTGAACCCCTCCTTCCCCATGGCAAGAAACCTTGCTGCTGGCAGTGAGTCAAACCTTCAGTGTAGGAGAAAACGGCATGGCCCATGAGGCCACGCCCATGTGTGAGGGCCGCCTTGGGCACAAACACACATTGTGACCCTGAGCGTGAGTACCTTATTCAAGTAACGCCTCTCAGTGATTGGACCAAGAGCCCGCATATGTGGCTTGCCATGCCCATAGGCACGCAGGACTAACTAGATGGTGTGTATTCCAGTTGAGGGAACCCACTGCTGTGCTCTAGAATCCCTCTCCTGGGGGGTCCCCTGTGGCAGAAAACAGTACTCTTCCCTTCCCACAGAATGAACCCAAACACTTGGGAGCTTGGACAATCCCCCGAGAGGAAGGCTCTTCCTCGGCCCCTGAAGCAACCCCTACCCTGAACGGCCACTGTGAACGCAACACCCAGAGACAAAAGCCTGAGCGACTGCCTCCCACTTGCCCTCCTTTGATATCCAGAGGATCTCCCCTCTCGGACTGGAGATCAGGCCTGCCATTACCTTGGCCCCTACCTGAGCCAAGTTTGCTTTTTCAGACATCTGTCCCCACAGCCCTGGCAAACACAGCCTCTAGGCTGGGTCCTCTGGAGCCATACCACAGGACCATGCCTGCTCTCTCCTGGGAAACTCTGTCCATTCCTTTGGCCACACACCTCCAGAATATGAGAAACCTCAAGGCCCCCGAGGACATACCATTACCGGGAGCCTCCCTGCACACACAGGGGCCTTCGGACACAAGCTGAGCTGCTACCTCCATGAAGGCATGCACACAGATGTCAACAGAGATAGAAGGTTGAGCCCGACAGGCCCTTAGGCCCTAATCTCAACTCTTGCTTTGTTTTCCAGGTGTCACTCCTCAGAGGCTTTGGTTCGAAGAACAGGATATGGGGCTTTCCTGAGGCACTGAACAGAACTTCTCTCGTCTCCACATGGGAAGCTTCCTTGTTGGAGCCGTGTCAAACACCTCAGGTTGGAGAATCCTGCAGAGTCCCTGAGCCACCTCCACATTCCAAGGTCTCCCAGGCCACCAAGCCACAGTAGGACTCATCTTCAGGAGAGTCCATTTCAACTCTCCCCTCTGGGTAGCTCACCCAGGAGCCCGCAGATTGAGCCTGCCTTGTCCTGACTAAAGAGTGGGAATATGAGGTGGCGTTCCCAGGCATCCATGCTTAGACACCTGCTCTCGAGTCTTTCCGTATGGGGCCTCCTGGAACCATCCAATAGCACTCGACTTTCGTGCAGAAGGAAACCTTGAGGTTTGGAGTAGTTCACAAATCCCATCGTAGGCAAACCTTCCTGGCCTCATGAGGCCCCCACACCATTCAGGAAGAGGCCATGCTGGACAAAAACTCTAGCCTGAGGCACGTCTCAGAGTTGAAATGACCTCAGTGCAGGAGATCTCGATTCAGCCTCTCAGAGTGGGCCTGCCGTGCCATCGGTCCCAAACCTCACGCTAGCTTGTGTTTTCAGACTTCCTTCCTCACACTCCTGGCAAACAAGCCCTCCGGACTAGGAACTCCAGAACCACAACCCAGCCCAGGGTCTGCCCAAGGCAAGAAGATCGTTTCCCTGTGGGGCTCTCTCCAGAAAACCCAGATGAGGATCAACCTGCTCGGGCCTCGACGGTACCCGAACTGGATAGGCTGCTCTGGGCACTCATGCTCTGTCTGACACAGCCTGAAGCCAGACGTCCAGACAGACAAGGAGACAGCTGGCCGCACACCCAGCACTTCGGACACGCCATGGTCTTATGCCGTCACCTCTTCCTAACCTTGGTTTTCAGATATCTGAACCTAGACATTATATCAATTCTCCACACAGCTGGGTATCGCAAGCACAACACAGAACTCCTCCTTCCCCGTGGCTGTAAAGCCTGCTCTTGGCATGGAGTCACACCTTCAGGGTGGGAGAAACCTTCCTGGTCCCTGATGCCACGCCCAAACTTGAGTGCTGCTTGGGCACAAATTCACACTCTGACCCTCAGCATGAGCCCCATGTCAAAGAAAGGCCTGTCAGGGCCTGGGCCAAGAGCCCGCATATGGGGCTTGCCAAGCCCCTATGCACCCAATCCTCACCAGTGTTTGAGTTTTCCAGTCGCCCCGCCCGTACCTGGGGCTCTGCTCCGGAATCCCTTTCTTGGAGAGACACATGAGCCAGACAACACGACTCCACCCTTCCACATAATGACCCCAAACTCTTGGGAGCTGGGATAAATCCCCAGAGAGGGATACTCGTCCACAGTCCCTGAGGCCACCCCTCCAATCCACGGCTATCTCGGACACAACATCCAGAGACAAAAGCCTGAAGGAAGGCCTCCCACTCGCCCTTGTTTCAGACGCCCAGGAGCTCCCTCTCGGGCTGTACATCCGGCCTGCCATACCCTAGGCGCCACTCATAAGCTGAGTTTGTGTTTTCAGACTTCTCTGCCCTCAGCCTGGACCCACACAACCGCCAGGCTAGGGCCTCTGGAGCCACAGCGAAAGATTGTGCCTGCCCTCTCCAAGGAAATTGTGCCCAATCCATTGACCACCACCCTACAGGTTAGGGAAAAGCTCCAAGGCCCCTGAGGCCATCAATAGTGTAGGCCACCCTGGACTAAGAGGGGCTCTCTGACAGCAGCGGAGCAACTATCTCCACTTAGACTCTCAGACAGTGTCCCCAGAGACAGAAGGTTGAAATGGACAGGCCCCCAGGCCCTAATCTGAACCTTAGCTTTGGTTTCCATGTGTCCGTCCTCAGAGGTCTGTTTTCATAGACCAGCACACGGGGCTTTTCTGAGGCACCAAACCAAACCTCTCTCGCCTTCACATGGGGAGCTTACTTACTGGGGATGTATCAAACCCTTCAGGTAGGAGAGTTCCGCAGGGCCACTGAACAACCAGCACATTCCAAGGTTTCCATGGACCCAAACGCACATTATGACGCATCCTCAGGAGAGGCCATTTCAACTCAGCCCCCTGGTTAGCGTGCCCCAGAGGCAGGAGATCAAACATATCTTGTGGCTAATGGCCAATGGGAATGCGAGGCATGCTGTACAGGGATCCATCCTTCGAACCGTGCTCTCCAGTCCTTCCGTATGGTATGTCCTGGAGCCATGCAACAGGACTCGAATGTCCCACAGAAGGAAACCTGGTGGTTTGGGGCAACCTCCAAACTCAGCGTGGGAAAACTTCCTTGGCCTCATGAGGCCCCCGCTTCATGAAGGTGCCATCATGGACACATACTCCAGCCTCAGCCAACGTCTGATCCTCAGCCTGACTTCAGATGCAGGAGATTTTGATTCAGCCTCTGCCTTGTGGGCCTGCTCTGCCCTTGGCTCCAATCCTCACTTTAGCTTGTGTTCCTAGACTTCCGTCCTCACACTCCTGGCCCACAAACCCTCCCTACTGGGAATTCTGGGGCCACAATGAAGCACTCCGCCTGCCTCCCAGGAGAAAAACTTTGTCTATGGTGCTGCCCAGAAACCCCAAATGAGGATCAAACTGCTTGGCCCTCGGCAACACCCCAATTGCATAGGCTACCTTAAACACTGATGCTCTGTCGCAAATAGCCTGAGCCCAGACCTTCCAACAGACACCGACACAGCTGGCTGCACACCCAGCACATTGGACCCGCCACTGCCTTAGGCCACCATCCATTCCCAACCTGGGTTTTCAGTCATCAGAACCTAGACCTTATCTCCAATCCCTGCTCAGGGGGGAACCTGATGCACAAGTCAGAACCCCTCCTTCCCCATGGCAAGAAACCTTGCTGCTGGCAGTGAGTCAAACCTTCAGTGTAGGAGAAAACGGCATGGCCCATGAGGCCACGCCCATGTGTGAGGGCCGCCTTGGGCACAAACACACATTGTGACCCTCAGCGTGAGTACCTTATTCAAGTAACGCCTCTCAGTGATTGGACCAAGAGCCCGCATATGTGGCTTGCCATGCCCATAGGCACGCAGGACTAACTAGATGGTGTGTATTCCAGTTGAGGGAACCCACTGCTGTGCTCTAGAGTCCCTCTCCTGGGGGGTCCCCTGTGGCAGAAAACAGTACTCTTCCCTTCCCACAGAATGAACCCAAACACTTGGGAGCTTGGACAATCCCCCGAGAGGAAGGCTCTTCCTCGGCCCCTGAAGCAACCCCTACCCTGAACGGCCACTGTGAACGCAACACCCAGAGACAAAAGCCTGAGCGACTGCCTCCCACTTGCCCTCCTTTGATATCCAGAGGATCTCCCCTCTCGGACTGGAGATCAGGCCTGCCATTACCTTGGCCCCTACCTGAGCCAAGTTTGCTTTTTCAGACATCTGTCCCCACAGCCCTGGCAAACACAGCCTCTAGGCTGGGTCCTCTGGAGCCATACCACAGGACCATGCCTGCTCTCTCCTGGGAAACTCTGTCCATTCCTTTGGCCACACACCTCCAGAATATGAGAAACCTCAAGGCCCCCGAGGACATACCATTACCGGGAGCCTCCCTGCACACACAGGGGCCTTCAGACACAAGCTGAGCTGCTACCTCCATGAAGGCATGCACACAGATGTCAACAGAGATAGAAGGTTGAGCCCGACAGGCCCTTAGGCCCTAATCTCAACTCTTGCTTTGTTTTCCAGGTGTCACTCCTCAGAGGCTTTAGTTCGAAGAACAGGATATGGGGCTTTCCTGAGGCACTGAACAGAACTTCTCTCGTCTCCACATGGGAAGCTTCCTTGTTGGAGCCGTGTCAAACACCTCAGGTTGGAGAATCCTGCAGAGTCCCTGAGCCACCTCCACATTCCAAGGTCTCCCAGGCCACCAAGCCACAGTAGGACTCATCTTCAGGAGAGTCCATTTCAACTCTCCCCTCTGGGTAGCTCACCCAGGAGCCCGCAGATTGAGCCTGCCTTGTCCTGACTAAAGAGTGGGAATATGAGGTGGCGTTCCCAGGCATCCATGCTTAGACACCTGCTCTCGAGTCTTTCCATATGGGGCCTCCTGGAACCATCCAATAGCACTCGACTTTCGTGCAGAAGGAAACCTTGAGGTTTGGAGTAGTTCACAAATCCCATCGTAGGCAAACCTTCCTGGCCTCATGAGGCCCCCACACCATTCAGGAAGAGGCCATGCTGGACAAAAACTCTAGCCTGAGGCACGTCTCAGAGTTGAAATGACCTCAGTGCAGGAGATCTCGATTCAGCCTCTCAGAGTGGGCCTGCCGTGCCATCGGTCCCAAACCTCACGCTAGCTTGTGTTTTCAGAATTCCTTCCTCACACTCCTGGCAAACAAGCCCTCCGGACTAGGAACTCCAGAACCACAACCCAGCCCAGGGTCTGCCCAAGGCAAGAAAAACGTTTCCCTGTGGGGCTCTCTCCAGAAAACCCAGATGAGGATCAACCTGCTCGGGCCTCGACGGTACCCGAACTGGATAGGCTGCTCTGGGCACTCATGCTCTGTCTGACACAGCCTGAAGCCAGACGTCCAGACAGACAAGGAGACAGCTGGCCGCACACCCAGCACTTCGGACACGCCATGGTCTTATGCCGTCACCTCTTCCTAACCTTGGTTTTCAGATATCTGAACCTAGACATTATATCAATTCTCCACACAGCTGGGTATCGCAAGCACAACACAGAACTCCTCCTTCCCCGTGGCTGTAAAGCTTGCTCTTGGCATGGAGTCACACCTTCAGGGTGGGAGAAACCTTCCTGGTCCCTGATGCCACGCCCAAACTTGAGTGCTGCTTGGGCACAAATTCACACTCTGACCCTCAGCATGAGCCCCATGTCAAAGAAAGGCCTGTCAGGGCCTGGGCCAAGAGCCCGCATATGGGGCTTGCCAAGCCCCTATGCACCCAATCCTCACCAGTGTTTGAGTTTTCCGGTCGCCCCGCCCGTACCTGGGGCTCTGCTCTGGAATCCCTTTCTTGGAGAGACACGTGAGCCAGACAACACTTTTCCACCCTTCCCACAAAAAGACCCCAAACTCTTGGGAGCTGGGACAAATCCCCAGAGAGGGATACTCGTCCACAGTCCCTGAGGCCACCCCTCCAATCCACGGCTATCTCGGACACAACATCCAGAGACAAAAGCCTGAAGGAACGCCTCCCACTCGCCCTTGTTTCAGAGGCCGAGGAGCTCCCTCTCGGGCTGTACATCCGGCCTGCCATACCCTAGGCGCCACTCATAAGCTGAGTTTGTGTTTTCAGACTTCTGTGCCCTCAGCCTGGACCCACACAACCGCCAGGCTAGGGCCTCTGGAGACACAGCGAAATATTGTGCCTGCCCTCTCCAAGGAAATTGTGCCCAATCCATTGACCACAACCCTACAGGTTAGGGAAAAGCTCAAGGCCCCTGAGGCCATCAATAGTGTAGGCCACCCTGGACTTAGAGGGGCTCTCTGACACCAGCGGAGCAACTATCTCCACTTAGACTCTTAGACAGTGTCCCCAGAGACAGAAGTTTGAAATGGACAGGACCCTAGGCCCTAATCTGAACCTTAGCTTTGGTTTCCATGTGTCCGTCCTCAGAGGTCTGTTTTCGTAGACCAGCACACGGGGCTTTTCTGAGGCACCAAACCAAACCTCTCTCGTCTCCACATGGGGAGCTTACTTACTGGGGATGTATCAAACCCTTCAGGTAGGAGAGTTCCGCAGGGCCACTGAACAACCAACACATTCCAAGGTTTCCATGGACCCAAACGCACATTATGACGCATCCTCAGGAGAGGCCATTTCAACTCAGCCCCCTGGTTAGCGTGCCCCAGAGGCAGCAGATCAAACATATCTTGTGGCTAATGGCCAATGGGAATGCGAGGCATGCTGTAAAGTGATCCATCCTTCGAACCGTGCTCTCCAGTCCTTTCGTATGGTATGTCCTGGAGCCATGCAACTGGACTCGAATGTCCCACAGAAGGAAACCTGGTGTTTTGGGGCAACCTCCAAACTCAGCGTGGGAAAACTTCCTTGGCCTCATGAGGCCCCCGCTTCATGAAGGTGCCATCATGGACACATACTCCAGCCTCAGCCAACGTCTGATCCTCAGCCTGACTTCAGATGCAGGAGATTTTGATTCAGCCTCTGCCTAGTGGGCCTGCTCTGCCCTTGGCTCCAATCCTCACTTTAGCTTGTGTTCCTAGACTTCCGTCCTCACACTCCTGGCCCACAAACCCTCCCTACTGGGAATTCTGGGGCCACAATGAAGCACTCCGCCTGCCTCCCAGGAGAAAAACTTTGTCTGTGGTTCTGCCCAGAAACCCCAAATGAGGATCAAACTGCTTGGCCCTCGGCAACACCCCAATTGCATAGGCTACCTTAAACACTGATGCTCTGTTGCAAATAGCCTGAGCCCAGACCTTCCAACAGACACCGACACAGCTGGCTGCACACCCAGCACATTGGACCCGCCACTGCCTTAGGCCACCATCCATTCCCAACCTGGGTTTTCAGTCATCAGAACCTAGACCTTATCTCCAATCCCTGCACAGGGGGGAACCTGATGCACAAGTCAGAACCCCTCCTTCCCCATGGCAAGAAACCTTGCTGCTGGCAGTGAGTCAAACCTTCAGTTTAAGAGAAAATGGCATGGCCCATGAGGCCACGCCCATGTGTGAGGGCCGCCTTGTGCACAAACACACATTGTGACCCTCAGCGTGAGTACCTTATTCAAGTAACGCCTCTCAGTGATTGGACCAAGAGCCCGCATATGTGGCTTGCCATGCCCATAGGCACGCAGGACCAACTAGATGGTGTGTATTCCAGTTGAGGGAACCCACTGCTGTGCTCTAGAGTCCCTCTCCTGGGGGGTCCCCTGTGGCAGAAAACAGTACTCTTCCCTTCCCACAGAATGAACCCAAACACTTGGGAGCTTGGACAATCCCCCGAGAGGAAGGCTCTTCCTCGGCCCCTGAAGCAACCCCTACCCTGAACGGCCACTGTGAACGCAACACCCAGAGACAAAAGCCTGAGCGACTGCCTCCCAATTGCCCTCCTTTGATATCCAGAGGATCTCCCCTCTCGGACTGGAGATCAGGCCTGCCATTACCTTGGCCCCTACCTGAGCCAAGTTTGCTTTTTCAGACATCTGTCCCCACAGCCCTGGCAAACACAGCCTCTAGGCTGGGTCCTCTGGAGCCATACCACAGGACCATGCCTGCTCTCTCCTTGGAAACTCTGTCCATTCCTTTGGCCACACACCTCCAGAATATGAGAAACCTCAAGGCCCCCGAGGACATACCATTACCGGGAGCCTCCCTGCACACACAGGGGCCTTCGGACACAAGCTGAGCTGCTACCTCCATGAAGGCATGCACACAGATGTCAACAGAGATAGAAGGTTGAGCCGGACAGGCCCTTAGGCCCTAATCTCAACTCTTGCTTTGTTTTCCAGGTGTCACTCCTCAGAGGCTTTGGTTCGAAGAACAGGATATGGGGCTTTCCTGAGGCACTGAACAGAACTTCTCTCGTCTCCACATGGGAAGCTTCCTTGTTGGAGCCGTGTCAAACACCTCAGGTTGGAGAATCCTGCAGAGTCCCTGAGCCACCTCCACATTCCAAGGTCTTCCAGGCCACCAAGCCACAGTAGGACTCATCTTCAGGAGAGTCCATTTCAACTCTCCCCTCTGGGTAGCTCACCCAGGAGCCCGCAGATTGAGCCTGCCTTGTCCTGACTAAAGAGTGGGAATATGAGGTGGCGTTCCCAGGCATCCATGCTTAGACACCTGCTCTCGAGTCTTTCCGTATGGGGCCTCCTGGAACCATCCAATAGCACTCGACTTTCGTGCCGAAGGAAACCTTGAGGTTTGGAGTAGTTCACAAATCCCATCGTAGGCAAACCTTCCTGGCCTCATGAGGCCCCCACACCATTCAGGAAGAGGCCATGCTGGACAAAAACTCTAGCCTGAGGCACGTCTCAGAGTTGAAATGACCTCAGTGCAGGAGATCTCGATTCAGCCTCTCAGAGTGGGCCTGCCGTGCCATCAGTCCCAAACCTCACGCTAGCTTGTGTTTTCAGACTTCCTTCCTCACACTCCTGGCAAACAAGCCCTCCGGACTAGGAACTCCAGAACCACAACCCAGCCCAGGGTCTGCCCAAGGCAAGAAGAACGTTTCCCTGTGGGGCTCTCTCCAGAAAACCCAGATGAGGATCAACCTGCTCGGGCCTCGACGGTACCCGAACTGGATAGGCTGCTCTGGGCACTCATGCTCTGTCTGCCACAGCCTGAAGCCAGACGTCCAGACAGACAAGGAGACAGCTGGCCGCACACCCAGCACTTCGGACACGCCATGGTCTTATGCCGTCACCTCTTCCTAACCTTGGTTTTCAGATATCTGAACCTAGACATTATATCAATTCTCCACACAGCTGGGTATCGCAAGCACAACACAGAACTCCTCCTTCCCCGTGGCTGTAAAGCTTGCTCTTGGCATGGAGTCACACCTTCAGGGTGGGAGAAACCTTCCTGGTCCCTCATGCCACGCCCAAACTTGAGTGCTGCTTGGGCACAAATTCACACTCTGACCCTCAGCATGAGCCCCATGTCAAAGAAAGGCCTGTCAGGGCCTGGGCCAAGAGCCCGCATATGGGGCTTGCCAAGCCCCTATGCACCCAATCCTCACCAGTGTTTGAGTTTTCCAGTCGCCCCGCCCGTACCTGGGGCTCTGCTCTGGAATCCCTTTCTTGGAGAGACACATGAGCCAGACAACACGACTCCACCCTTCCCACAAAATGACCCGAAACTCTTGGGAGCTGGGACAAATCCCCAGAGAGGGATACTCGTCCACAGTCCCTGAGGCCACCCCTCCAATCCACGGCTATCTCGGACACAACATCCAGAGACAAAAGCCTGAAGGAACGCCTCCCACTCGCCCTTGTTTCAGAGGCCGAGGAGCTCCCTCTCGGGCTGTACATCCGGCCTGCCATACCCTAGGCGCCACTCATAAGCTGAGTTTGTGTTTTCAGACTTCTGTGCCCTCAGCCTGGACCCACACAACCGCCAGGCTAGGGCCTCTGGAGCCACAGCGAAAGATTGTGCCTGCCATCTCCAAGGAAATTGTGCCCAATCCATTGACCACAACCCTACAGGTTAGGGAAAAGCTCCAAGGCCCCTGAGGCCATCAATAGTGTAGGCCACCCTGGACTAAGAGGGGCTCTCTGACACCAGCGGAGCAACTATCTCCACTTAGACTCTCAGACAGTGTCCCCAGAGACAGAAGGTTGAAATGGACAGGCCCCCAGGCCCTAATCTGAACCTTAGCTTTGGTTTCCATGTGTCCGTCCTCAGAGGTCTGTTTTCGTAGACCAGCACACGGGGCTTTTCTGAGGCACCAAACCAAACCTCTCTCGCCTCCACATGGGGAGCTTACTTACTGGGGATGTATCAAACCCTTCAGGTAGGAGAGTTCCGCAGGGCCACTGAACAACCAGCACATTCCAAGGTTTCCATGGACCCAAACGCACATTATGACGCATCCTCCGGAGAGGCCATTTCATCTCAGCCCCATGGTTAGCGTGCCCCAGAGGCAGCAGATCAAACATATCTTGTGGCTAATGGCCAATGTGAATGCGAGGCATGCTGTACAGGGATCCATCCTTCGAACCGTGCTCTCCAGTCCTTCCGTATGGTATGTCCTGGAGCCATGCAACAGGACTCGAATGTCCCACAGAAGGAAACCTGGTGGTTTGGGGCAACCTCCAAACTCAGCGTGGGAAAACTTCCTTGGCCTCATGAGGCCCCCGCTTCATGAAGGTGCCATCATGGACACATACTCCAGCCTCATCCAACGTCTGATCCTCAGCCTGACTTCACCTGCAGGAGATTTTGATTCAGCCTCTGCCTAGTGGGCCTGCTCTGCCCTTGGCTCCAATCCTCACTTTAGCTTGTGTTCCTAGACTTCCGTCCTCACACACCGGGCCCACAAACCCTCCCTACTGGGAATTCGGGGGCCACAATGAAGCACTCCGCCTGCCTCCCAGGAGAAAAACTTTGTCTATGGTGCTGCCCAGAAACCCCAAATGAGGATCAAACTGCTTGGCCCTCGGCAACACCCCAATTGCATAGGCTACCTTAAACACTGATGCTCTGTCGCAAATAGCCTGAGCCCAGACCTTCCAACAGACACCGACACAGCTGGCTGCACACCCAGCACATTGGACCCGCCACTGCCTTAGGCCACCATCCATTCCCAACCTGGGTTTTCAGTCATCAGAACCTAGACCTTATCTCCAATCCCTGCACAGGGGGGAACCTGATGCACAAGTCAGAACCCCTCCTTCCCCATGGCAAGAAACCTTGCTGCTGGCAGTGAGTCAAACCTTCAGTGTAGGAGAAAACGGCATGGCCCATGAGGCCACGCCCATGTGTGAGGGCTGCCTTGGGCACAAACACACATTGTGACCCTCAGCGTGAGTACCTTATTCAAGTAACGCCTCTCAGTGATTGGACCAAGAGCCCGCATATGTGGCTTGCCATGCCCATAGGCACGCAGGACTAACTAGATGGTGTGTATTCCAGTTGAGGGAACCCACTGCTGTGCTCTAGAGTCCCTCTCCTGGGGGGTCCCCTGTGGCAGAAAACAGTACTCTTCCCTTCCCACAGAATGAACCCAAACACTTGGGAGCTTGAACAATCCCCCGAGAGGAAGGCTCTTCCTCGGCCCCTGAAGCAATACCTACCCTGAACGGCCACTGTGAACGCAACACCCAGAGACAAAAGCCTGAGCGACTGCCTCCCACTGGCCCTCCTTTGATATCCAGAGGATCTCCACTCTCGGACTGGAGATCAGGCCTGCCATTACCTTGGCCCCTACCTGAGCCAAGTTTTCTTTTTCAGACATCTGTCCCCACAGCCCTGGCAAACACAGCCTCTAGGCTGGGTCCTCTGGAGCCATACCACAGGACCATGCCTGCTCTCTCCTTGGAAACTCTGTCCATTCCTTTGGCCACACACCTCCAGAATATGAGAAACCTCAAGGCCCCCGAGGACATACCATTACCGGGAGCCTCCCTGCACACACAGGGGCCTTCGGACACAAGCTGAGCTGCTACCTCCATGAAGGCATGCACACAGATGTCAACAGAGATAGAAGGTTGAGCCGGACAGGCCCTTAGGCCCTAATCTCAACTCTTGCTTTGTTTTCCAGGTGTCACTCCTCAGAGGCTTTGGTTCGAAGAACAGGATATGGGGCTTTCCTGAGGCACTGAACAGAACTTCTCTCGTCTCCACATGGGAAGCTTCCTTGTTGGAGCCGTGTCAAACACCTCAGGTTGGAGAATCCTGCAGAGTCCCTGAGCCACCTCCACATTCCAAGGTCTTCCAGGCCACCAAGCCACAGTAGGACTCATCTTCAGGAGAGTCCATTTCAACTCTCCCCTCTGGGTAGCTCACCCAGGAGCCCGCAGATTGAGCCTGCCTTGTCCTGACTAAAGAGTGGGAATATGAGGTGGCGTTCCCAGGCATCCATGCTTAGACACCTGCTCTCGAGTCTTTCCGTATGGGGCCTCCTGGAACCATCCAATAGCACTCGACTTTCGTGCCGAAGGAAACCTTGAGGTTTGGAGTAGTTCACAAATCCCATCGTAGGCAAACCTTCCTGGCCTCATGAGGCCCCCACACCATTCAGGAAGAGGCCATGCTGGACAAAAACTCTAGCCTGAGGCACGTCTCAGAGTTGAAATGACCTCAGTGCAGGAGATCTCGATTCAGCCTCTCAGAGTGGGCCTGCCGTGCCATCGGTCCCAAACCTCACGCTAGCTTGTGTTTTCAGACTTCCTTCCTCACACTCCTGGCAAACAAGCCCTCCGGACTAGGAACTCCAGAACCACAACCCAGCCCAGGGTCTGCCCAAGGCAAGAAGAACGTTTCCCTGTGGGGCTCTCTCCAGAAAACCCAGATGAGGATCAACCTGCTCGGGCCTCGACGGTACCCGAACTGGATAGGCTGCTCTGGGCACTCATGCTCTGTCTGCCACAGCCTGAAGCCAGACGTCCAGACAGACAAGGAGACAGCTGGCCGCACACCCAGCACTTCGGACACGCCATGGTCTTATGCCGTCACCTCTTCCTAACCTTGGTTTTCAGATATCTGAACCTAGACATTATATCAATTCTCCACACAGCTGGGTATCGCAAGCACAACACAGAACTCCTCCTTCCCCGTGGCTGTAAAGCTTGCTCTTGGCATGGAGTCACACCTTCAGGGTGGGAGAAACCTTCCTGGTCCCTCATGCCACGCCCAAACTTGAGTGCTGCTTGGGCACAAATTCACACTCTGACCCTCAGCATGAGCCCCATGTCAAAGAAAGGCCTGTCAGGGCCTGGGCCAAGAGCCCGCATATGGGGCTTGCCAAGCCCCTATGCACCCAATCCTCACCAGTGTTTGAGTTTTCCAGTCGCCCCGCCCGTACCTGGGGCTCTGCTCTGGAATCCCTTTCTTGGAGAGACACATGAGCCAGACAACACGACTCCACCCTTCCCACAAAATGACCCGAAACTCTTGGGAGCTGGGACAAATCCCCAGAGAGGGATACTCGTCCACAGTCCCTGAGGCCACCCCTCCAATCCACGGCTATCTCGGACACAACATCCAGAGACAAAAGCCTGAAGGAACGCCTCCCACTCGCCCTTGTTTCAGAGGCCGAGGAGCTCCCTCTCGGGCTGTACATCCGGCCTGCCATACCCTAGGCGCCACTCATAAGCTGAGTTTGTGTTTTCAGACTTCTGTGCCCTCAGCCTGGACCCACACAACCGCCAGGCTAGGGCCTCTGGAGCCACAGCGAAAGATTGTGCCTGCCCTCTCCAAGGAAATTGTGACCAATCCATTGACCACAACCCTACAGGTTAGGGAAAAGCTCCAAGGCCCCTGAGGCCATCAATAGTGTAGGCCACCCTGGACTAAGAGGGGCTCTCTGACACCAGCGGAGCAACTATCTCCACTTAGACTCTCAGACAGTGTCTCCAGAGACAGAAGGTTGAAATGGACAGGCCCCCAGGCCCTAATCTGAACCTTAGCTTTGGTTTCTATGTGTCCGTCCTCAGAGGTCTGTTTTCGTAGACCAGCACACGGGGCTTTTCTGAGGCACCAAACCAAACCTCTCTCGCCTCCACATGGGGAGCTTACTTACTGGGGATGTATCAAACCCTTCAGGTAGGAGAGTTCCGCAGGGCCACTGAACAACCAGCACATTCCAAGGTTTCCATGGACCCAAACGCACATTATGACGCATCCTCAGGAGAGGCCATTTCAACTCAGCCCCCTGGTTAGCGTGCGCCAGATGCAGGAGATCAAACATATCTTGTGGCTAATGGCCAATGGGAATGCGAGGCATGCTGTACAGGGATCCATCCTTCGAACCGTGCTCTCCAGTCCTTCCGTATGGTATGTCCTGGAGCCATGCAACAGGACTCGAATGTCCCACCGAAGGAAACCTGGTGGTTTGGGGCAACCTCCAAACTCAGCGTGGGAAAACTTCCTTGGCCTCATGAGGCCCCCGCTTCATGAAGGTGCCATCATGGACACATACTCCAGCCTCAGCCAACGTCTGATCCTCAGCCTGACTTCAGATGCAGGAGATTTTGATTCAGCCTCTGCCTAGTGGGCCTGCTCTGCCCTTGGCTCCAATCCTCACTTTAGCTTGTGTTCCTAGACTTCCGTCCTCACACTCCTGGCCCACAAACCCTCCCTACTGGGAATTCTGGGGCCACAATGAAGCAATCCGCCTGCCTCCCAGGAAAAAAACTTTGTCTATGGTGCTGCCCAGAAACCCCAAATGAGGATCAAACTGCTTGGCCCTCGGCAACACCCCAATTGCATAGGCTACCTTAAACACTGATGCTCTGTCGCAAATAGCCTGAGCCCAGACCTTCCAACAGACACCGACACAGCTGGCTGCACACCCAGCACATTGGACCCGCCACTGCCTTAGGCCACCATCCATTCCCAACCTGGGTTTTCAGTCATCAGAACCTAGACCTTATCTCCAATCCCTGCACAGGGGGGAACCTGATGCACAAGTCAGAACCCCTCCTTCCCCATGGCAAGATACCTTGCTGCTGGCAGTGAGTCAAACCTTCAGTGTAGGAGAAAACGGCATGGCCCATGAGGCCACGCCCATGTGTGAGGGCCGCCTTGGGCACAAACACACATTGTGACCCTCAGCGTGAGTACCTTATTCAAGTAACGCCTCTCAGTGATTGGACCAAGAGCCCGCATATGTGGCTTGCCATGCCCATAGGCACGCAGGACTAACTAGATGGTGTGTATTCCAGTTGAGGGAACCCACTGCTGTGCTCTAGAGTCCCTCTCCTGGGGGGTCCCCTGTGGCAGAAAACAGTACTCTTCCCTTCCCACAGAATGAACCCAAACACTTGGGAGCTTGGACAATCCCCCGAGAGGAAGGCTCTTCCTCGGCCCCTGAAGCAACCCCTACCCTGAACGGCCACTGTGAACGCAACACCCAGAGACAAAAGCCTGAGCGACTGCCTACCACTGGCCCTCCTTTGATATCCAGAGGATCTCCCCTCTCGGACTGGAGATCAGGCCTGCCATTACCTTGGCCCCTACCTGAGCCAAGTTTGCTTTTTCAGACATCTGTCCCCACAGCCCTGGCAAACACAGCCTCTAGGCTGGGTCCTCTGGAGCCATACCACAGGACCATGCCTGCTCTCTCCTGGGAAACTCTGTCCAGTCCTTTGGCCACACACCTCCAGAATATGAGAAACCTCAAGGCCCCCGAGGACATACCATTACCGGGAGCCTTCCTGCACACACAGGGGCCTTCGGACACAAGCTGAGCTGCTACCTCCATGAAGGCATGCACACAGATGTCAACAGAGATAGAAGATTGAGCCCGACAGGCCCTTAGGCCCTAATCTCAACTCTTGCTTTGTTTTCCAGGTGTCACTCCTCAGAGGCTTTGGTTCGAAGAACAGGATATGGGGCTTTCCTGAGGCACTGAACAGAACTTCTCTCGTCTCCACATGGGAAGCTTCCTTGTTGGAGCCGTGTCAAACACCTCAGGTTGGAGAATCCTGCAGAGTCCCTGAGCCACCTCCACATTCCAAGGTCTCCCAGGCCACCAAGCCACAGTAGGACTCATCTTCAGGAGAGTCCATTTCAACTCTCCCCTCTGGGTAGCTCACCCAGGAGCCCGCAGATTGAGCCTGCCTTGTCCTGACTAAAGAGTGGGAATATGAGGTGGCGTTCCCAGGCATCCACGCTTAGACACCTGCCCTCGAGGCTTTCCGTATGGGGCCTCCTGGAACCATCCAATAGCGCTCGACTTTCGTGCAGAAGGAAACCTTGAGGTTTGGAGTAGTTCACAAATCCCATCGTAGGCAAACCTTCCTGGCCTCATGAGGCCCCCACACCATTCAGGAAGAGGCCATGCTGGACAAAAACTCTACCCTGAGGCACGTCTCATAGTTGAAATGACCTCAGTGCAGGAGATCTCGATTCAGCCTCTCAGAGTGGGCCTGCCGTGCCATCGGTCCCAAACCTCACGCTAGCTTGTGTTTTCAGACTTCCTTCCTCACACTCCTGGCAAACAAGCCCTCCGGACTAGGAACTCCAGAACCACAACCCAGCCCAGGGTCTGCCCAAGGGAAGAAAAACGTTTCCCTGTGGGGCTCTCTCCAGAAAACCCAGATGAGGATCAACCTGCTCGGGCCTCGACGGTACCCGAACTGGATAGGCTGCTCTGGGCACTCATGCTCTGTCTGACACAGCCTGAAGCCAGACGTCCAGACAGACAAGGAGACAGCTGGCCGCACACCCAGCACTTCGGACACGCCATGGTCTTATGCCGTCACCTCTTCCTAACCTTGGTTTTCAGATATCTGAACCTAGACATTATATCAATTCTCCACACAGCTGGGTATCGCAAGCACAACACAGAACTCCTCCTTCCCCATGGCTGTAAAGCTTGCTCTTGGCATGGAGTCACACCTTCAGGGTGGGAGAAACCTTCCTGGTCCCTGATGCCACGCCCAAACTTGAGTACTGCTTGGGCACAAATTCACACTCTGACCCTCAGCATGAGCCCCATGTCAAAGAAAGGCCTGTCAGGGCCTGGGCCAAGAGCCCGCATATGGGGTTTGCCAAGCCCCTATGCACCCAATCCTCACCAGTGTTTGAGTTTTCCAGTCGCCCCGCCCGTACCTGGGGCTCTGCTCTGGAATCCCTTTCTTGGAGAGACACATGAGCCTGACAACACGACTCCACCCTTCCCACAAAATGACCCCAAACTCTTGGGAGCTGGGACAAATCCCCAGAGAGGGATACTCGTCCACAGTCCCTGAGGCCACCCCTCCAATCCACGGCTATCTCGGACACAACATCCAGAGACAAAAGCCTGAAGGAACGCCTCCCACTCGCCCTTGTTTCAGATGCCCAGGAGCTCCCTCTCGGGCTGTACATCCGGCCTGCCATACCCTAGGCGCCACTCATAAGCTGAGTTTGTGTTTTCAGACTTCTGTGCCCTCAGCCTGGACCCACACAACCGCCAGGCTAGGGCCTCTGGAGCCACAGCGAAAGATTGTGCCTGCCCTCTCCAAGGAAATTGTGACCAATCCATTGACCACAACCCTACAGGTTAGGGAAAAGCTCCAAGGCCCCTGAGGCCATCAATAGTGTAGGCCACCCTGGACTAAGAGGGGCTCTCTGACACCAGCGGAGCAACTATCTCCACTTAGACTCTCAGACAGTGTCTCCAGAGACAGAAGGTTGAAATGGACAGGCCCCCAGGCCCTAATCTGAACCTTAGCTTTGGTTTCTATGTGTCCGTCCTCAGAGGTCTGTTTTCGTAGACCAGCACACGGGGCTTTTCTGAGGCACCAAACCAAACCTCTCTCGCCTCCACATGGGGAGCTTACTTACTGGGGATGTATCAAACCCTTCAGGTAGGAGAGTTCCGCAGGGCCACTGAACAACCAGCACATTCCAAGGTTTCCATGGACCCAAACGCACATTATGACGCATCCTCAGGAGAGGCCATTTCAACTCAGCCCCCTGGTTAGCGTGCGCCAGATGCAGGAGATCAAACATATCTTGTGGCTAATGGCCAATGGGAATGCGAGGCATGCTGTACAGGGATCCATCCTTCGAACCGTGCTCTCAAGTCCTTCCGTATGGTATGTCCTGGAGCCATGCAACAGGACTCGAATGTCCCACCGAAGGAAACCTGGTGGTTTGGGGCAACCTCCAAACTCAGCGTGGGAAAACTTCCTTGGCCTCATGAGGCCCCCGCTTCATGAAGGTGCCATCATGGACACATACTCCAGCCTCAGCCAACGTCTGATCCTCAGCCTGACTTCAGATGCAGGAGATTTTGATTCAGCCTCTGCCTAGTGGGCCTGCTCTGCCCTTGGCTCCAATCCTCACTTTAGCTTGTGTTCCTAGACTTCCGTCCTCACACTCCTGGCCCACAAACCCTCCCTACTGGGAATTCTGGGGCCACAATGAAGCAATCCGCCTGCCTCCCAGGAAAAAAACTTTGTCTATGGTGCTGCCCAGAAACCCCAAATGAGGATCAAACTGCTTGGCCCTCGGCAACACCCCAATTGCATAGGCTACCTTAAACACTGATGCTCTGTCGCAAATAGCCTGAGCCCAGACCTTCCAACAGACACCGACACAGCTGGCTGCACACCCAGCACATTGGACCCGCCACTGCCTTAGGCCACCATCCATTCCCAACCTGGGTTTTCAGTCATCAGAACCTAGACCTTATCTCCAATCCCTGCACAGGGGGGAACCTGATGCACAAGTCAGAACCCCTCCTTCCCCATGGCAAGATACCTTGCTGCTGGCAGTGAGTCAAACCTTCAGTGTAGGAGAAAACGGCATGGCCCATGAGGCCACGCCCATGTGTGAGGGCCGCCTTGGGCACAAACACACATTGTGACCCTCAGCGTGAGTACCTTATTCAAGTAACGCCTCTCAGTGATTGGACCAAGAGCCCGCATATGTGGCTTGCCATGCCCATAGGCACGCAGGACTAACTAGATGGTGTGTATTCCAGTTGAGGGAACCCACTGCTGTGCTCTAGAGTCCCTCTCCTGGGGGGTCCCCTGTGGCAGAAAACAGTACTCTTCCCTTCCCACAGAATGAACCCAAACACTTGGGAGCTTGGACAATCCCCCGAGAGGAAGGCTCTTCCTCGGCCCCTGAAGCAACCCCTACCCTGAACGGCCACTGTGAACGCAACACCCAGAGACAAAAGCCTGAGCGACTGCCTCCCACTTGCCCTCCTTTGATATCCAGAGGATCTCCCCTCTCGGACTGGAGATCAGGCCTGCCATTACCTTGGCCCCTACCTGAGCCAAGTTTGCTTTTTCAGACATCTGTCCCCACAGCCCTGGCAAACACAGCCGCTAGGCTGGGTCCTCTGGAGCCATACCACAGGACCATGCCTGCTCTCTCCTGGGAAACTCTGTCCATTCCTTTGGCCACACACCTCCAGAATATGAGAAACCTCAAGGCCCCCGAGGACATACCATTACCGGGAGCATCCCTGCACACACAGGGGCCTTCGGACACAAGCTGAGCTGCTACCTCCATGAAGGCATGCACACAGATGTCAACAGAGATAGAAGGTTGAGCCCGACAGGCCCTTAGGCCCTAATCTCAACTCTTGCTTTGTTTTCCAGGTGTCACTCCTCAGAGGCTTTGGTTCGAAGAACAGGATATGGGGCTTTCCTGAGGCACTGAACAGAACTTCTCTCGTCTCCACATGGGAAGCTTCCTTGTTGGAGCCGTGTCAAACACCTCAGGTTGGAGAATCCTGCAGAGTCCCTGAGCCACCTCCACATTCCAAGGTCTCCCAGGCCACCAAGCCACAGTAGGACTCATCTTCAGGAGAGTCCATTTCAACTCTCCCCTCTGGGTAGCTCACCCAGGAGCCCGCAGATTGAGCCTGCCTTGTCCTGACTAAAGAGTGGGAATATGAGGTGGCGTTCCCAGGCATCCATGCTTAGACACCTGCTCTCGAGTCTTTCCGTATGGGGCCTCCTGGAACCATCCAATAGCACTCGACTTTCGTGCAGAAGGAAACCTTGAGGTTTGGAGTAGTTCACAAATCCCATCGTAGGCAAACCTTCCTGGCCTCATGAGGCCCCCACACCATTCAGGAAGAGGCCATGCTGGACAAAAACTCTAGCCTGAGGCACGTCTCAGAGTTGAAATGACCTCAGTGCAGGAGATCTCGATTCAGCCTCTCAGAGTGGGCCTGCCGTGCCATCGGTCCCAAACCTCACGCTAGCTTGTGTTTTCAGAATTCCTTCCTCACACTCCTGGCAAACAAGCCCTCCGGACTAGGAACTCCAGAACCACAACCCAGCCCAGGGTCTGCCCAAGGGAAGAAAAACGTTTCCCTGTGGGGCTCTCTCCAGAAAACCCAGATGAGGATCAACCTGCTCGGGCCTCGACGGTACCCGAACTGGATAGGCTGCTCTGGGCACTCATGCTCTGTCTGACACAGCCTGAAGCCAGACGTCCAGACAGACAAGGAGACAGCTGGCCGCACACCCAGCACTTCGGACACGCCATGGTCTTATGCCGTCACCTCTTCCTAACCTTGGTTTTCAGATATCTGAACCTAGACATTATATCAATTCTCCACACAGCTGGGTATCGCAAGCACAACACAGAACTCCTCCTTCCCCATGGCTGTAAAGCTTGCTCTTGGCATGGAGTCACACCTTCAGGGTGGGAGAAACCTTCCTGGTCCCTGATGCCACGCCCAAACTTGAGTACTGCTTGGGCACAAATTCACACTCTGACCCACAGCATGAGCCCCATGTCAAAGAAAGGCCTGTCAGGGCCTGGGCCAAGAGCCCGCATATGGGGCTTGCCAAGCCCCTATGCACCCAATCCTCACCAGTGTTTGAGTTTTCCAGTCTTCCCGCCCGTACCTGGGGCTCTGCTCTGGAATCCCTTTCTTGGAGAGACACATGAGCCAGACAACACGACTCCACCCTTCCCACAAAATGACCCCAAACTCTTGGGAGCTGGGACAAATCCCCAGAGACGGATACTCGTCCACAGTCCCTGAGGCCACCCCTCCAATCCACGGCTATCTCGGACACAACATCCAGAGACAAAAGCCTGAAGGAACGCCTCCCACTCGCCCTTGTTTCAGATGCCCAGGAGCTCCCTCTCGGGCTGTACATCCGGCCTGCCATACCCTAGGCGCCACTCATAAGCTGAGTTTGTGTTTTCAGACTTCTGTGCCCTCAGCCTGGACCCACACAACCGCCAGGCTAGGGCCTCTGGAGCCACAGAGAAAGATTGTGCCTGCCCTCTCCAAGGAAATTGTGACCAATCCATTGACCACAACCCTACAGGTTAGGGAAAAGCTCCAAGGCCCCTGAGGCCATCAATAGTGTAGGCCACCCTGGACTAAGAGGGGCTCTCTGACACCAGCGGAGCAACTATCTCCACTTAGACTCTCAGACAGTGTCTCCAGAGACAGAAGGTTGAAATGGACAGGCCCCCAGGCTCTAATCTGGACCTTAGCTTTGGTTTCTATGTGTCCGTCCTAGGAGGAATGTTTTCGAAGACCAGCACACGAGGCTTTTCTGAGGCACCAAACCAATCCTCTCTCGTCTCCACATGGGGAGCTTACTTACTGGGGATGTATCAAACCCTTCAGGTAGGAGAGTTCCGCAGGGCCACTGAACAACCAGCACATTCCAAGGTTTCCATGGACCCAAACGCACATTATGACGCATCCTCCGGAGAGGCCATTTCAACTCAGCCCCCTGGTTAGCGTGCCCCAGAGGCAGCAGATCAAACATATCTTGTGGCTAATGGCCAATGGGAATGCGAGGCATGCTGTACAGGGATCCATCCTTCGAACCGTGCTCTCCAGTCCTTCCGTATGGTATGTCCTGGAGCCATGCAACAGGACTCGAATGTCCCACAGAAGGAAACCTGGTGGTTTGGGGCAACCTCCAAACTCAGCGTGGGAAAACTTCCTTGGCCTCATGAGGCCCCCGCTTCATGAAGGTGCCATCATGGACACATAGTCCAGCCTCAGCCAACGTCTGATCCTCAGCCTGACTTCAGATGCAGGAGATTTTGATTCAGCCTCTGCCTAGTGGGCCTGCTCTGCCCTTGGCTCCAATCCTCACTTTAGCTTGTGTTCCTAGACTTCCGTCCTCACACTCCTGGCCCACAAACCCTCCCTACTGGGAATTCTGGGGCCACAATGAAGCACTCCGCCTGCCTCCCAGGAGAAAAACTTTGTCTATGGTGCTGCCCAGAAACCCCAAATGAGGATCAAACTGCTTGGCCCTCGGCAACACCCCAATTGCATAGGCTACCTTAAACACTGATGCTCTGTCGCAAATAGCCTGAGCCCAGACCTTCCAACAGACACCGACACAGCTGGCTGCACACCCAGCACATTGGACCCGCCACTGCCTTAGGCCACCATCCATTCCCAACCTGGGTTTTCAGTCATCAGAACCTAGACCTTATCTCCAATCCCTGCACAGGGGGGAACCTGATGCACAAGTCAGAACCCCTCCTTCCCCATGGCAAGAAACCTTGCTGCTGGCAGTGAGTCAAACATTCAGTGTAGGAGAAAATGGCATGGCCCATGAGGCCCCGCCCATGTGTGAGGGCCGCCGTGGGCACAAACACACATTGTGACCCTCAGCGTGAGTACCTTATTCAAGTAACGCCTCTCAGTGATTGGACCAAGAGCCCGCATATGTGGCTTGCCATGCCCATAGGCACGCAGGACTAACTAGATGGTGTGTATTCCAGTTGAGGGAACCCACTGCTGTGCTCTAGAGTCCCTCTCCTGGGGGGTCCCCTGTGGCAGAAAACAGTACTCTTCCCTTCCCACAGAATGAACCCAAACACTTGGGAGCTTGGACAATCCCCCGAGAGGAAGGCTCTTCCTTGGCCCCTGAAGCAACCCCTACCCTGAACGGCCACTGTGAACGCAACACCCAGAGACAAAAGCCTGAGCGACTGCCTCCCACTTGCCCTCCTTTGATATCCAGAGGATCTCCCCTCTCGGACTGGAGATCAGGCCTGCCATTACCTTGGCCCCTACCTGAGCCAAGTTTGCTTTTTCAGACATCTGTCCCCACAGCCCTGGCAAACACAGCCACTAGGCTGGGTCCTCTGGAGCCATACCACAGGACCATGCCTGCTCTCTCCTGGGAATCTCTGTCCATTCCTTTGGCCACACACCTCCAGAATATGAGAAACCTCAAGGCCCCCGAGGACATACCATTACCGGGAGCATCCCTGCACACACAGGGGCCTTCGGACACAAGCTGAGCTGCTACCTCCATGAAGGCATGCACACAGATGTCAACAGAGATAGAAGGTTGAGCCCGACAGGCACTTAGGCCCTAATCTCAACTCTTGCTTTGTTTTCCAGGTGTCACTCCTCAGAGGCTTTGGTTCGAAGAACAGGATATGGGGCTTTCCTGAGGCACTGAACAGAACTTCTCTCGTCTCCACATGGGAAGCTTCCTTGTTGGAGCCATGTCAAACACCTCAGGTTGGAGAATCCTGCAGAGTCCCTGAGCCACTTCCACATTCCAAGGTCTCCCAGGCCACCAAGCCACAGTAGGACTCATCTTCAGGAGAGTCCATTTCAACTCTCCCCTCTGGGTAGCTCACCCAGGAGCCCGCAGATTGAGCCTGCCTTGTCCTGACTAAAGAGTGGGAATATGAGGTGGCGTTCCCAGGCATCCATGCTTAGACACCTGCTCTCGAGTCTTTCCGTATGGGGCCTCCTGGAACCATCCAATAGCACTCGACTTTCGTGCCGAAGGAAACCTTGAGGTTTGGAGTAGTTCACAAATCCCATCGTAGGCAAACCTTCCTGGCCTCATGAGGCCCCCACACCATTCAGGAAGAGGCCATGCTGGACAAAAACTCTAGCCTGAGGCACGTCTCAGAGTTGAAATGACCTCAGTGCAGGAGATCTCGATTCAGCCTCTCAGAGTGGGCCTGCCGTGCCATCGGTCCCAAACCTCACGCTAGCTTGTGTTTTCAGACTTCCTTCCTCACACTCCTGGCAAACAAGCCCTCCGGACTAGGAACTCCAGAACCACAACCCAGCCCAGGGTCTGCCCAAGGCAAGAAGAACGTTTCCCTGTGGGGCTCTCTCCAGAAAACCCAGATGAGGATCAACCTGCTCGGGCCTCGACGGTACCCGAACTGGATAGGCTGCTCTGGGCACTCATGCTCTGTCTGACACAGCCTGAAGCCAGACGTCCAGACAGACAAGGAGACAGCTGGCCGCACACCCAGCACTTCGGACACGCCATGGTCTTATGCCGTCACCTCTTCCTAACCTTGGTTTTCAGATATCTGAACCTAGACATTATATCAATTCTCCACACAGCTGGGTATCGCAAGCACAACACAGAACTCCTCCTTCCCCGTGGCTGTAAAGCTCTCTCTTGGCATGGAGTCACACCTTCAGGGTGGGAGAAACCTTCCTGGTCCCTGATGCCACGCCCAAACTTGAGTGCTGCTTGGGCACAAATTCACACTCTGACCCTCAGCATGAGCCCCATGTCAAAGAAAGGCCTGTCAGGGCCTGGGCCAAGAGCCCGCATATGGGGCTTGCCAAGCCCCTATGCACCCAATCCTTACCAGTGTTTGAGTTTTCCAGTCGCCCCGCCCGTACCTGGGGCTCTGCTCCGGAATCCCTTTCTTGGAGAGACACGTGAGCCAGACAACACGACTCCACCCTTCCCACAAAATGACCCCAAACTCTTGGGTGCTGGGACAAATCCCCAGAGAGGGATACTCGTCCACAGTCCCTGAGGCCACCCCTCCAATCCACGGCTATCTCGGACACAACATCCAGAGACAAAAGCCTGAAGGAACGCCTCCCACTCGCCCTTGTTTCAGAGGCCCAGGAGCTCCCTCTCGGGCTGTACATCCGGCCTGCCATACCCTAGGCGCCACTCATAAGCTGAGTTTGTGTTTTCAGACTTCTGTGCCCTCAGCCTGGACCCACACAACCGCCAGGCTAGGGCCTCTGGAGCCACAGCGAAAGATTGTGCCTGCCCTCTCCAAGGAAATTGTGCCCAATCCATTGACCACCACCCTACAGGTTAGGGAAAAGCTCCAAGGCCCCTGAGGCCATCAATAGTGTAGGCCACCCTGGACTAAGAGGGGCTCTCTGACAGCAGCGGAGCAACTATCCCACTTAGACTCTCAGACAGTGTCCCCAGAGACAGAAGGTTGAAATGGACAGGCCCCCAGGCCCTAATCTGAACCTTAGCTTTGGTTTCCATGTGTCCGTCCTCAGAGGTCTGTTTTCGTAGACCAGCACACGGGGCTTTTCTGAGGCACCAAACCAAACCTCTCTCGCCCCCACATGGGGAGCTTACTTACTGGGGATGTATCACACCCTTCAGGTAGGAGAGTTCCGCAGGGCCACTGAACAACCAGCACATTCCAAGGTTTCCATGGACCCAAACGCACATTATGACGCATCCTCCGGAGAGGCCATTTCAACTCAGCCCCCTGGTTAGCGTGCCCCAGAGGCAGCAGATCAAACATATCTTGTGGCTAATGGCCAATGGGAATGCGAGGCATGCTGTACAGGGATCCATCCTTCCAACCGTGCTCTCCAGTCCTTCCGTATGGTATGTCCTGGAGCCATGCAACAGGACTCGAATGTCCCACAGAAGGAAACCTGGTGGTTTGGGGCAACCTCCAAACTCAGCGTGGGAAAACTTCCTTGGCCTCATGAGGCCCCCGCTTCATGAAGGTGCCATCATGGACACATACTCCAGCCTCAGCCAACGTCTGATCCTCAGCCTGACTTCAGATGCAGGAGATTTTGATTCAGCCTCTGCCTAGTGGGCCTGCTCTGCCCTTGGCTCCAATCCTCACTTTAGCTTGTGTTCCTAGACTTCCGTCCTCACACTCCTGGCCCACAAACCCTCCCTACTGGGAATTCTGGGGCCACAATGAAGCACTCCGCCTGCCTCCCAGGAGAAAAACTTTGTCTATGGTGCTGCCCAGAAACCCCAAATGAGGATCAAACTGCTTGGCCCTCGGCAACACCCCAATTGCATAGGCTACCTTAAACACTGATGCTCTGTCGCAAATAGCCTGAGCCCAGACCTTCCAACAGACACCGACACAGCTGGCTGCACACCCAGCACATTGGACCCGCCACTGCCTTAGGCCACCATCCATTCCCAACCTGGGTTTTCAGTCATCAGAACCTAGACCTTATCTCCAATCCCTGCACAGGGGGGAACCTGATGCACAAGTCAGAACCCCTCCTTCCCCATGGCAAGAAACCTTGCTGCTGGCAGTGAGTCAAACATTCAGTGTAGGAGAAAATGGCATGGCCCATGAGGCCACGCCCATGTGTGAGGGCCGCCGTGGGCACAAACACACATTGTGACCCTCAGCGTGAGTACCTTATTCAAGTAACGCCTCTCAGTGATTGGACCAAGAGCCCGCATATGTGGCTTGCCATGCCCATAGGCACGCAGGACTAACTAGATGGTGTGTATTCCAGTTGAGGGAACCCACTGCTGTGCTCTAGAGTCCCTCTCCTGGGGGGTCCCCTGTGGCAGAAAACAGTACTCTTCCCTTCCCACAGAATGAACCCAAACACTTGGGAGCTTGGACAATCCCCCGAGAGGAAGGCTCTTCCTCGGCCCCTGAAGCAACCCCTACCCTGAACGGCCACTGTGAACGCAACACCCAGAGACAAAAGCCTGAGCGACTGCCTCCCACTTGCCCTCCTTTGATATCCAGAGGATCTCCCCTCTCGGACTGGAGATCAGGCCTGCCATTACCTTGGCCCCTACCTGAGCCAAGTTTGCTTTTTCAGACATCTGTCCCCACAGCCCTGGCAAACACAGCCTCTAGGCTGGGTCCTCTGGAGCCATACCACAGGACCATGCCTGCTCTCTCCTGGGAAACTCTGTCCATTCCTTTGGCCACACACCTCCAGAATATGAGAAACCTCAAGGCCCCCGAGGACATACCATTACCGGGAGCCTCCCTGCACACACAGGGGCCTTCGGACACAAGCGGAGCTGCTACCTCCATGAAGGCATGCACACAGATGTCAACAGAGATAGAAGGTTGAGCCGGACAGGCCCTTAGGCCCTAATCTCAACTCTTGCTTTGTTTTCCAGGTGTCACTCCTCAGAGGCTTTGGTTCGAAGAACAGGATATGGGGCTTTCCTGAGGCACTGAACAGAACTTCTCTCGTCTCCACATGGGAAGCTTCCTTGTTGGAGCCGTGTCAAACACCTCAGGTTGGAGAATCCTGCAGAGTCCCTGAGCCACCTCCACATTCCAAGGTCTCCCAGGCCACCAAGCCACAGTAGGACTCATCTTCAGGAGAGTCCATTTCAACTCTCCCCTCTGGGTAGCTCACCCAGGAGCCCGCAGATTGAGCCTGCCTTGTCCTGACTAAAGAGTGGGAATATGAGGTGGCGTTCCCAGGCATCCATGCTTAGACACCTGCTCTCGAGTCTTTCCGTATGGGGCCTCCTGGAACCATCCAATAGCACTCGACTTTCGTGCAGAAGGAAACCTTGAGGTTTGGAGTAGTTCACAAATCCCATCGTAGGCAAACCTTCCTGGCCTCATGAGGCCCCCACACCATTCAGGAAGAGGCCATGCTGGACAAAAACTCTAGCCTGAGGCACGTCTCAGAGTTGAAATGACCTCAGTGCAGGAGATCTCGATTCAGCCTCTCAGAGTAGGCCTGCCGTGCCATCGGTCCCAAACCTCACGCTAGCTTGTGTTTTCAGACTTCCTTCCTCACACTCCTGGCAAACAAGCCCTCCGGACTAGGAACTCCAGAACCACAACCCAGCCCAGGGTCTGCCCAAGGGAAGAAAAACGTTTCCCTGTGGGGCTCTCTCCAGAAAACCCAGATGAGGATCAACCTGCTCGGGCCTCGACGGTACCCGAACTGGATAGGCTGCTCTGGGCACTCATGCTCTGTCTGACACAGCCTGAAGCCAGACGTCCAGACAGACAAGGAGACAGCTGGCCGCACACCCAGCACTTCGGACACGCCATGGTCTTATGCCGTCACCTCTTCCTAACCTTGGTTTTCAGATATCTGAACCTAGACATTATATCAATTCTCCACACAGCTGGGTATCGCAAGAACAACACAGAACTCCTCCTTCCCCGTGGCTGTAAAGCTTGCTCTTGGCATGGAGTCACACCTTCAGGGTGGGAGAAACCTTCCTGGTCCCTGATGCCACGCCCAAACTTGAGTGCTGCTTGGGCACAAATTCACACTCTGACCCTCAGCATGAGCCCCATGTCAAAGAAAGGCCTGTCAGGGCCTGGACCAAGAGCCCGCATATGGGGCTTGCCAAGCCCCTATGCACCCAATCCTCACCAGTGTTTGAGTTTTCCAGTCGCCCCGCCCGTACCTGGGGCTCTGCTCTGGAATCCCTTTCTTGGAGAGACACGTGAGCCAGACAACACGACTCCACCCTTCCCACAAAATGACCCCAAACTCTTGGGAGCTGGGACAAATCCCCAGAGAGTGATACTCGTCCACAGTCCCTGAGGCCACCCCTCCAATCCACGGCTATCTCGGACACAACATCCAGAGACAAAAGCCTGAAGGAAGGCCTCCCACTCGCCCTTGTTTCAGAGGCCCAGGAGCTCCCTCTCGGGCTGTACATCCGGCCTGCCATACCCTAGGCGCCACTCATAAGCTGAGTTTGTGTTTTCAGACTTCTGTGCCCTCAGCCTTCACCCACACAACCGCCAGGATAGGGCCTCTGGAGCCACAGCGAAAGATTGTGCCTGCCCTCTCCAAGGAAATTGTGCCCAATCCATTGACCACCACCCTACAGGTTAGGGAAAAGCTCCAAGGCCCCTGAGGCCATCAATAGTGTAGGCCACCCTGGACTAAGAGGGGCTCTCTGACACCAGCGGAGCAACTATCTCCACTTAGACTCTCAGACAGTGTCACCAGAGACAGAAGGTTGAAATGGACAGGCCCCCAGGCCCTAATCTGAACCTTAGCTTTGGTTTCCATGTGTCCGTCCTCAGAGGTCTGTTTTCGTAGACCAGCACACGGGCTTTTCTGAGGCACCAAACCAAACCTCTCTCGCCTCCACATGGGGAGCTTACTTACTGGGGATGTATCAAACCCTTCAGGTAGGAGAGTTCCGCAGGGCCACTGAACAACCAGCACATTCCAAGGTTTCCATGGACCCAAACGCACATTATGACGCATCCTCCGGAGAGGCCATTTCAACTCAGCCCCCTGGTTAGCGTGCCCCAGAGGCAGCAGATCAAACATATCTTGTGGCTAATGGCCAATGGGAATGCGAGGCATGCTGTACAGGGATCCATCCTTCCAACCGTGCTCTCCAGTCCTTCCGTATGGTATGTCCTGGAGCCATGCAACAGGACTCGAATGTCCCACAGAAGGAAACCTGGTGGTTTGGGGCAACCTCCAAACTCAGCGTGGGAAAACTTCCTTGGCCTCATGAGGCCCCCGCTTCATGAAGGTGCCATCATGGACACATACTCCAGCCTCAGCCAACGTCTGATCCTCAGCCTGACTTCAGATGCAGGAGATTTTGATTCAGCCTCTGCCTAGTGGGCCTGCTCTGCCCTTGGCTCCAATCCTCACTTTAGCTTGTGTTCCTAGACTTCCGTCCTCACACTCCTGGCCCACAAACCCTCCCTACTGGGAATTCTGGGGCCACAATGAAGCACTCCGCCTGCCTCCCAGGAGAAAAACTTTGTCTATGGTGCTGCCCAGAAACCCCAAATGAGGATCAAACTGCTTGGCCCTCGGCAACACCCCAATTGCATAGGCTACCTTAAACACTGATGCTCTGTCGCAAATAGCCTGAGCCCAGACCTTCCAACAGACACCGACACAGCTGGCTGCACACCCAGCACATTGGACCCGCCACTGCCTTAGGCCACCATCCATTCCCAACCTGGGTTTTCAGTCATCAGAACCTAGACCTTATCTCCAATCCCTGCACAGGGGGGAACCTGATGCACAAGTCAGAACCCCTCCTTCCCCATGGCAAGAAACCTTGCTGCTGGCAGTGAGTCAAACCTTCAGTGTAGGAGAAAACGGCATGGCCCATGAGGCCACGCCCATGTGTGAGGGCCGCCTTGGGCACAAACACACATTGTGACCCTCAGCGTGAGTACCTTATTCAAGTAACGCCTCTCAGTGATTGGACCAAGAGCCCGCATATGTGGCTTGCCATGCCCATAGGCACGCAGGACTAACTAGATGGTGTGTATTCCAGTTGAGGGAACCCACTGCTGTGCTCTAGAGTCCCTCTCCTGGGGGGTCCCCTGTGGCAGAAAACAGTACTCTTCCCTTCCCACAGAATGAACCCAAACACTTGGGAGCTTGGACAATCCCCCGAGAGGAAGGCTCTTCCTCGGCCCCTGAAGCAACCCCTACCCTGAACGGCCACTGTGAACGCAACACCCAGAGACAAAAGCCTGAGCGACTGCCTCCCACTTGCCCTCCTTTGATATCCAGAGGATCTCCCCTCTCGGACTGGAGATCAGGCCTACCATTACCTTGGCCCCTACCTGAGCCAAGTTTGCTTTTTCAGACATCTGTCCCCACAGCCCTGGCAAACACAGCCTCTAGGCTGGGTCCTCTGGAGCCATACCACAGGACCAAGCCTGCTCTCTCCTGGGAAACTCTGTCCATTCCTTTGGCCACACACCTCCAGAATATGAGAAACCTCAAGGCCCCCGAGGACATACCATTACCGGGAGCCTCCCTGCACACACAGGGGCCTTCAAACACAAGCTGAGCTGCTACCTCCATGAAGGCATGCACACAGATGTCAACAGAGATAGAAGGTTGAGCCCGACAGGCCCTTAGGCCCTAATCTCAACTCTTGCTTTGTTTTCCAGGTGTCACTCCTCAGAGGCTTTGGTTCGAAGAACAGGATATGGGGCTTTCCTGAGGCACTGAACAGAACTTCTCTCGTCTCCACATGGGAAGCTTCCTTGTTGGAGCCGTGTCAAACACCTCAGGTTGGAGAATCCTGCAGAGTCCCTGAGCCACCTCCACATTCCAAGGTCTCCCAGGCCACCAAGCCACAGTAGGACTCATCTTCAGGAGAGTCCATTTCAACTCTCCCCTCTGGGTAGCTCACCCAGGAGCCCGCAGATTGAGCCTGCCTTGTCCTGACTAAAGAGTGGGAATATGAGGTGGCGTTCCCAGGCATCCATGCTTAGACACCTGCTCTCGAGTCTTTCCGTATGGGGCCTCCTGGAACCATCCAATAGCACTCGACTTTCGTGCAGAAGGAAACCTTGAGGTTTGGAGTAGTTCACAAATCCCATCGTAGGCAAACCTTCCTGGCCTCATGAGGCCCCCACACCATTCAGGAAGAGGCCATGCTGGACAAAAACTCTAGCCTGAGGCACGTCTCAGAGTTGAAATGACCTCAGTGCAGGAGATCTCGATTCAGCCTCTCAGAGTGGGCCTGCCGTGCCATCGGTCCCAAACCTCACGCTAGCTTGTGTTTTCAGACTTCCTTCCTCACACTCCTGGCAAACAAGCCCTCCGGACTAGGAACTCCAGAACCACAACCCAGCCCAGGGTCTGCCCAAGGCAAGAAAAACGTTTCCCTGTGGGGCTCTCTCCAGAAAACCCAGATGAGGATCAACCTGCTCGGGCCTCGACGGTACCCGAACTGGATAGGCTGCTCTGGGCACTCATGCTCTGTCTGACACAGCCTGAAGCCAGACGTCCAGACAGACAAGGAGACAGCTGGCCGCACACCCAGCACTTCGGACACGCCATGGTCTTATGCCGTCACCTCTTCCTAACCTTGGTTTTCAGATATCTGAACCTAAACATTATATCAATTCTCCACACAGCTGGGTATCGCAAGCACAACACAGAACTCCTCCTTCCCCATGGCTGTAAAGCTTGCTCTTGGCATGGAGTCACACCTTCAGGGTGGGAGAAACCTTTCTGGTCCCTGATGCCACGCCCAAACTTGAGTACTGCTTGGGCACAAATTCACACTCTGACCCTCAGCATGAGCCCCATGTCAAAGAAAGGCCTGTCAGGGCCTGGGCCAAGAGCCCGCATATGGGGTTTGCCAAGCCCCTATGCACCCAATTCTCACCAGTGTTTGAGTTTTCCAGTCGCCCCGCCCGTACCTGGGGCTCTGCTCTGGAATCCCTTTCTTGGAGAGACACATGAGCCAGACAACACGACTCCACCCTTCCCACAAAATGACCCCAAACTCTTGGGAGCTGGGACAAATCCCCAGAGAGGGATACTCGTCCACAGTCCCTGAGGCCACCCCTCCAATCCACGGCTATCTCGGACACAACATCCAGAGACAAAAGCCTGAAGGAACGCCTCCCACTCGCCCTTGTTTCAGATGCCCAGGAGCTCCCTCTCGGGCTGTACATCCGGCCTGCCATACCCTAGGCGCCACTCATAAGCTGAGTTTGTGTTTTCAGACTTCTGTGCCCTCAGCCTGGACCCACACAACCGCCAGGCTAGGGCCTCTGGAGCCACAGCGAAAGATTGTGCCTGCCCTCTCCAAGGAAATTGTGCCCAATCCATTGACCACAACCCTACAGGTTAGGGAAAAGCTCCAAGGCCCCTGAGGCCATCAATAGTGTAGGCCACCCTGGACTAAGAGGGGCTCTCTGACACCAGCGGAGCAACTATCTCCACTTAGACTCTCAGACAGTGTCTCCAGAGACAGAAGGTTGAAATGGACAGGCCCCCAGGCCCTAATCTGAACCTTAGCTTTGGTTTCTCTGTGTCCGTCCTCAGAGGTCTGTTTTCGTAGACCAGCACACGGGGCTTTTCTGAGGCACCAAACCAAACCTCTCTCGCCTCCACATGGGGAGCTTACTTACTGGGGATGTATCAAACCCTTCAGGTAGGAGAGTTCCGCAGGGCCACTGAACAACCAGCACATTCCAAGGTTTCCATGGACCCAAACGCACATTATGACGCATCCTCAGGAGAGGCCATTTCAACTCAGCCCCCTGGTTAGCGTGCGCCAGATGCAGGAGATCAAACATATCTTGTGGCTAATAGCTAATGGGAATGCGAGGCATGCTGTACAGGGATCCATCCTTCGAACCGTGCTCTCCAGTCCTTCCGTATGGTATGTCCTGGAGCCATGCAACAGGACTCGAATGTCCCACAGAAGGAAACCTTGTGGTTTGGGGCAACCTCCAAACTCAGCGTGGGAAAACTTCCTTGGCCTCATGAGGCCCCCCTTCATGAAGGTGCCATCATGGACACATACTCCAGCCTCAGCCAACGTCTGATCCTCAGCCTGACTTCAGATGCAGGAGATTTTGATTCAGCCTCTGCCTAGTGGGCCTGCTCTGCCCTTGGCTCCAATCCTCACTTTAGCTTGTGTTCCTAGACTTCCGTCCTCACACTCCTGGCCCACAAACCCTCCCTACTGGGAATTCTGGGACCACAATGAAACACTCCGCCTGCCTCCCAGGAGAAAAACTTTGTCTATGGTGCTGCCCAGAAACCCCAAATGAGGATCAAACTGCTTGGCCCTCGGCAACACCCCAATTGCATAGGCTACCTTAAACACTGATGCTCTGTCGCAAATAGCCTGAGCCCAGACCTTCCAACAGACACCGACACAGCTGGCTGCACACCCAGCACATTGGACCCACCACTGCCTTAGGCCACCATCCATTCCCAACCTGGGTTTTCAGTCATCAGAACCTAGACCTTATCTCCAATCCCTGCACAGGGGGGAACCTGATGCACAAGTCAGAACCCCTCCTTCCCCATGGCAAGAAACCTTGCTGCTGGCAGTGAGTCAAACCTTCAGTGTAGGAGAAAACGGCATGGCCCATGAGGCCACGCCCATGTGTGAGGGCCGCCGTGGGCACAAACACACATTGTGACCCTCAGCGTGAGTACCTTATTCAAGTAACGCCTCTCAGTGATTGGACCAAGAGCCCGCATATGTGGCTTGCCATGCCCATAGGCACGCAGGACTAACTAGATGGTGTGTATTCCAGTTGAGGGAACCCACTGCTGTGCTCTAGAGTCCCTCTCCTGGGGGGTCCCCTGTGGCAGAAAACAGTACTCTTCCCTTCCCACAGAATGAACCCAAACACTTGGGAGCTTGGACAATCCCCCGAGAGGAAGGCTCTTCCTCGGCCCCTGAAGCAACCCCTACCCTGAACGGCCACTGTGAACGCAACACCCAGAGACAAAAGCCTGAGCGACTGCCTCCCACTTGCCCTCCTTTGATATCCAGAGGATCTCCCCTCTCGGACTGGAGATCAGGCCTGCCATTACCTTGGCCCCTACCTGAGCCAAGTTTGCTTTTTCAGACATCTGTCCCCACAGCCCTGGCAAACACAGCCTCTAGGCTGGGTCCTCTGGAGCCATACCACAGGACCAAGCCTGCTCTCTCCTGGGAAACTCTGTCCATTCCTTTGGCCACACACCTCCAGAATATGAGAAACCTCAAGGCCCCCGAGGACATACCATTACCGGGAGCCTCCCTGCACACACAGGGGCCTTCAAACACAAGCTGAGCTGCTACCTCCATGAAGGCATGCACACAGATGTCAACAGAGATAGAAGGTTGAGCCCGACAGGCCCTTAGGCCCTAATCTCAACTCTTGCTTTGTTTTCCAGGTGTCACTCCTCAGAGGCTTTGGTTCGAAGAACAGGATATGGGGCTTTCCTGAGGCACTGAATAGAACTTCTCTCGTCTCCACATGGGAAGCTTCCTTGTTGGAGCCGTGTCAAACACCTCAGGTTGGAGAATCCTGCAGAGTCCCTGAGCCACCTCCACATTCCAAGGTCTCCCAGGCCACCAAGCCACAGTAGGACTCATCTTCAGGAGAGTCCATTTCAACTCTCCCCTCTGGGTAGCTCACCCAGGAGCCCGCAGATTGAGCCTGCCTTGTCCTGACTAAAGAGTGGGAATATGAGGTGGCGTTCCCAGGCATCCATGCTTAGACACCTGCTCTCGAGTCTTTCCGTATGGGGTCTCCTGGAACCATCCAATAGCGCTCGACTTTCGTGCCGAAGGAAACCTTGAGGTTTGGAGTAGTTCACAAATCCCATCGTAGGCAAACCTTCCTGGCCTCATGAGGCCCCCACACCATTCAGGAAGAGGCCATGCTGGACAAAAACTCTAGCCTGAGGCACGTCTCAGAGTTGAAATGACCTCAGTGCAGGAGATCTCGATTCAGCCTCTCAGAGTGGGCCTGCCGTGCCATCGGTCCCAAACCTCACGCTAGCTTGTGTTTTCAGACTTCCTTCCTCACACTCCTGGCAAACAAGCCCTCCGGACTAGGAACTCCAGAACCACAACCCAGCCCAGGGTCTGCCCAAGGCAAGAAAAACGTTTCCCTGTGGGGCTCTCTCCAGAAAACCCAGATGAGGATCAACCTGCTCGGGCCTCGACGGTACCCGAACTGGATAGGCTGCTCTGGGCACTCATGCTCTGTCTGACACAGCCTGAAGCCAGACGTCCAGACAGACAAGGAGACAGCTGGCCGCACACCCAGCACTTCGGACACGCCATGGTCTTATGCCGTCACCTCTTCCTAACCTTGGTTTTCAGATATCTGAACCTAGACATTATATCAATTCTCCACACAGCTGGGTATCGCAAGCACAACACAGAACTCCTCCTTCCCCGTGGCTGTAAAGCTTGCTCTTGGCATGGAGTCACACCTTCAGGGTGGGAGAAACCTTCCTGGTCCCTGATGCCACGCCCAAACTTGAGTACTGCTTGGGCACAAATTCACACTCTGACCCTCAGCATGAGCCCCATGTCAAAGAAAGGCCTGTCAGGGCCTGGGCCAAGAGCCCGCATATGGGGTTTGCCAAGCCCCTATGCACCCAATTCTCACCAGTGTTTGAGTTTTCCAGTCGCCCCGCCCGTACCTGGGGCTCTGCTCTGGAATCCCTTTCTTGGAGAGACACATGAGCCAGACAACACGACTCCACCCTTCCCACAAAATGACCCCAAACTCTTGGGAGCTGGGACAAATCCCCAGAGAGGGATACTCGTCCACAGTCCCTGAGTCCACCCCTCCAATCCACGGCTATCTCGGACACAACATCCAGAGACAAAAGCCTGAAGGAACGCCTCCCACTCGCCCTTGTTTCAGATGCCCAGGAGCTCCCTCTCGGGCTGTACATCCGGCCTGCCATACCCTAGGCGCCACTCATAAGCTGAGTTTGTGTTTTCAGACTTCTGTGCCCTCAGCCTGGACCCACACAACTGCCAGGCTAGGGCCTCTGGAGCCACAGCGAAAGATTGTGCCTGCCCTCTCCAAGGAAATTGTGACCAATCCATTGACCACAACCCTACAGGTTAGGGAAAAGCTCCAAGGCCCCTGAGGCCATCAATAGTGTAGGCCACCCTGGACTAAGAGGGGCTCTCTGACACCAGCGGAGCAACTATCTCCACTTAGACTCTCAGACAGTGTCTCCAGAGACAGAAGGTTGAAATGGACAGGCCCCCAGGCCCTAATCTGAACCTTAGCTTTGGTTTCTATGTGTCCGTCCTCAGAGGTCTGTTTTCGTAGACCAGCACACGGGGCTTTTCTGAGGCACCAAACCAAACCTCTCTCGCCTCCACATGGGGAGCTTACTTACTGGGGATGTATCAAACCCTTCAGGTAGGAGAGTTCCGCAGGGCCACTGAACAACCAGCACATTCCAAGGTTTCCATGGACCCAAACGCACATTATGACGCATCCTCAGGAGAGGCCATTTCAACTCAGCCCCCTGGTTAGCGTGCCCCAGATGCAGGAGATCAAACATATCTTGTGGCTAATGGCCAATGGGAATGCGAGGCATGCTGTACAGGGATCCATCCTTCGAACCGTGCTCTCCAGTCCTTCCGTATGGTATGTCCTGGAGCCATGCAACAGGACTCGAATGTCCCACAGAAGGAAACCTTGTGGTTTGGGGCAACCTCCAAACTCAGCGTGGGAAAACTTCCTTGGCCTCATGAGGCCCCCGCTTCATGAAGGTGCCATCATGGACACATACTCCAGCCTCAGCCAACGTCTGATCCTCAGCCTGACTTCAGATGCAGGAGATTTTGATTCAGCCTCTGCCTAGTGGGCCTGCTCTGCCCTTGGCTCCAATCCTCACTTTAGCTTGTGTTCCTAGACTTCCGTCCTCACACTCCTGGCCCACAAACCCTCCCTACTGGGAATTCTGGGGCCACAATGAAGCACTCCGCCTGCCTCCCAGGAGAAAAACTTTGTCTATGGTGCTGCCCAGAAACCCCAAATGAGGATCAAACTGCTTGGCCCTCGGCAACACCCCAATTGCATAGGCTACCTTAAACACTGATGCTCTGTCGCAAATAGCCTGAGCCCAGACCTTCCAACAGACACCGACACAGCTGGCTGCACACCCAGCACATTGGACCCGCCACTGCCTTAGGCCACCATCCATTCCCAACCTGGGTTTTCAGTCATCAGAACCTAGAACTTATCTCCAATCCCTGCACAGGGGGGAACCTGATGCACAAGTCAGAACCCCTCCTTCCCCATGGCAAGAAACCTTGCTGCTGGCAGTGAGTCAAACCTTCAGTGTAGGAGAAAACGGCATGGCCCATGAGGCCACGCCCATGTGTGAGGGCCGCCTTGGGCACAAACACACATTGTGACCCTCAGCGTGAGTACCTTATTCAAGTAACGCCTCTCATGATTGGACCAAGAGCCCGCATATGTGGCTTGCGATGCCCATTGGCACGCAGGACTAACTAGATGGTGTGTATTCCAGTTGAGGGAACCCACTGCTGTGCTCTAGAGTCCCTCTCCTGGGGGGTCCCCTGTGGCAGAAAACAGTACTCTTCCCTTCCCACAGAATGAACCCAAACACTTGGGAGCTTGGACAATCCCCCGAGAGGAAGGCTCTTCCTCGGCCCCTGAAGCAACCCCTACCCTGAACGGCCACTGTGAACGCAACACCCAGAGACAAAAGCCTGAGCGACTGCCTACCACTTGCCCTCCTTTGATATCCAGAGGATCTCCCCTCTCGGACTGGAGATCAGGCCTGCCATTACCTTGGCCCCTACCTGAGCCAAGTTTGCTTTTTCAGACATCTGTCCCCACAGCCCTGGCAAACACAGCCTCTAGGCTGGGTCCTCTGGAGCCATACCACAGGACCATGCCTGCTCTCTCCTGGGAAACTCTGTCCATTCCTTTGGCCACACACTTCCAGAATATGAGAAACCTCAAGGCCCCCGAGGACATACCATTACCGGGAGCCTCCCTGCACACACAGGGGCCTTCGGACACAAGCTGAGCTGCTACCTCCATGAAGGCATGCACACCGATGTCAACAGAGATAGAAGGTTGAGCCGGACAGGCACTCAGGCCCTAATCTCAACTCTTGCTTTGTTTTCCAGGTGTCACTCCTCAGAGGCTTTGGTTCGAAGAACAGGATATGGGGCTTTCCTGAGGCACTGAACAGAACTTCTCTCGTCTCCACATGGGAAGCTTCCTTGTTGGAGCCGTGTCAAACACCTCAGGTTGGAGAATCCTGCAGAGTCCCTGAGCCACCTCCACATTCCAAGGTCTCCCAGGCCACCAAGCCACAGTAGGACTCATCTTCAGGAGAGTCCATTTCAACTCTCCCCTCTGGGTAGCTCACCCAGGAGCCCGCAGATTGAGCCTGCCTTGTCCTGACTAAAGAGTGGGAATATGAGGTGGCGTTCCCAGGCATCCATGCTTAGACACCTGCTCTCGAGTCTTTCCGTATGGGGCCTCCTGGAACCATCCAATAGCACTCGACTTTCGTGCAGAAGGAAACCTTGAGGTTTGGAGTAGTTCACAAATCCCATCGTAGGCAAACCTTCCTGGCCTCATGAGGCCCCCACACCATTCAGGAAGAGGCCATGCTGGACAAAAACTCTAGCCTGAGGCACGTCTCAGAGTTGAAATGACCTCAGTGCAGGAGATCTCGATTCAGCCTCTCAGAGTGGGCCTGCCGTGCCATCGGTCCCAAACCTCACGCTAGCTTGTGTTTTCAGAATTCCTTCCTCACACTCCTGGCAAACAAGCCCTCCGGACTAGGAACTCCAGAACCACAACCCAGCCCAGGGTCTGCCCAAGGGAAGAAAAACGTTTCCCTGTGGGGCTCTCTCCAGAAAACCCAGATGAGGATCAACCTGCTCGGGCCTCGACGGTACCCGAACTGGATAGGCTGCTCTGGGCACTCATGCTCTGTCTGACACAGCCTGAAGCCAGACGTCCAGACAGACAAGGAGACAGCTGGCCGCACACCCAGCACTTCGGACACGCCATGGTCTTATGCCGTCACCTCTTCCTAACCTTGGTTTTCAGATATCTGAACCTAGACATTATATCAATTCTCCACACAGCTGGGTATCGCAAGCACAACACAGAACTCCTCCTTCCCCGTGGCTGTAAAGCTTGCTCTTGGCATGGAGTCACACCTTCAGGGTGGGAGAAACCTTCCTGGTCCCTGATGCCACGCCCAAACTTGAGTGCTGCTTGGGCACAAATTCACACTCTGACCCTCAGCATGAGCCCCATGTCAAAGAAAGGCCTGTCAGTGCCTGGGCCAAGAGCCCGCATATGGGGCTTGCCAAGCCCCTATGCACCCAATCCTCACCAGTGTTTGAGTTTTCCGGTCGCCCCGCCCGTACCTGGGGCTCTGCTCTGGAATCCCTTTCTTGGAGAGACACGTGAGCCAGACAACACTTTTCCACCCTTCCCACAGAAAGACCCCAAACTCTTGGGAGCTGGGACAAATCCCCAGAGAGGGATACTCGTCCACAGTCCCTGAGGCCACCCCTCCAATCCACGGCTATCTCGGACACAACATCCAGAGACAAAAGCCTGAAGGAACGCCTCCCACTCGCCCTTGTTTCAGAGGCCGAGGAGCTCCCTCTCGGGCTGTACATCCGGCCTGCCATACACTAGGCGCCACTCATAAGCTGAGTTTGTGTTTTCAGACTTCTGTGCCCTCAGCCTGGACCCACACAACCGCCAGGCTAGGGCCTCTGGAGACACAGCGAAAGATTGTGCCTGCCCTCTCCAAGGAAATTGTGCCCAATCCATTGACCACAACCCTACAGGTTAGGGAAAAGCTCAAGGCCCCTGAGGCCATCAATAGTGTAGGCCACCCTGGACTTAGAGGGGCTCTCTGACACCAGCGGAGCAACTATCTCCACTTAGACTCTTAGACAGTGTCCCCAGAGACAGAAGTTTGAAATGGACAGGACCCTAGGCCCTAATCTGAACCTTAGCTTTGGTTTCCATGTGTCCGTCCTCAGAGGTCTGTTTTCGTAGACCAGCACACGGGGCTTTTCTGAGGCACCAAACCAAACCTCTCTCGTCTCCACATGGGGAGCTTACTTACTGGGGATGTATCAAACCCTTCAGGTAGGAGAGTTCCGCAGGGCCACTGAACAACCAACACATTCCAAGGTTTCCATGGACCCAAACGCACATTATGACGCATCCTCAGGAGAGGCCATTTCAACTCAGCCCCCTGGTTAGCGTGCCCCAGAGGCAGCAGATCAAACATATCTTGTGGCTAATGGCCAATGGGAATGCGAGGCATGCTGTAAAGTGATCCATCCTTCGAACCGTGCTCTCCAGTCCTTCCGTATGGTATGTCCTGGAGCCATGCAACTGGACTCGAATGTCCCACAGAAGGAAACCTGGTGTTTTGGGGCAACCTCCAAACTCAGCGTGGGAAAACTTCCTTGGCCTCATGAGGCCCCCGCTTCATGAAGGTGCCATCATGGACACATACTCCAGCCTCAGCCAACGTCTGATCCTCAGCCTGACTTCAGATGCAGGAGATTTTGATTCAGCCTCTGCCTAGTGGGCCTGCTCTGCCCTTGGCTCCAATCCTCACTTTAGCTTGTGTTCCTAGACTTCCGTCCTCACACTCCTGGCCCACAAACCCTACCTACTGGGAATTCTGGGGCCACAATGAAGCACTCCGCCTGCCTCCCAGGAGAAAAACTTTGTCTATGGTTCTGCCCAGAAACCCCAAATGAGGATCAAACTGCTTGGCCCTCGGCAACACCCCAATTGCATAGGCTACCTTAAACACTGATGCTCTGTTGCAAATAGCCTGAGCCCAGACCTTCCAACAGACACCGACACAGCTGGCTGCACACCCAGCACATTGGAACCGCCACTGCCTTAGGCCACCATCCATTCCCAACCTGGGTTTTCAGTCATCAGAACCTAGACCTTATCTCCAATCCCTGCACAGGGGGGAACCTGATGCACAAGTCAGAACCCCTCCTTCCCCATGGCAAGAAACCTTGCTGCTGGCAGTGAGTCAAACCTTCAGTGTAGGAGAAAATGGCATGGCCCATGAGGCCACGCCCATGTGTGAGGGCCGCCTTGTGCACAAACACACATTGTGACCCTCAGCGTGAGTACCTTATTCAAGTAACGCCTCTCAGTGATTGGACCAAGAGCCCGCATATGTGGCTTGCCATGCCCATAGGCACGCAGGACCAACTAGATGGTGTGTATTCCAGTTGAGGGAACCCACTGCTGTGCTCTAGAGTCCCTCTCCTGGGGGGTCCCCTGTGGCAGAAAACAGTACTCTTCCCTTCCCACAGAATGAACCCAAACACTTGGGAGCTTGGACAATCCCCCGAGAGGAAGGCTCTTCCTCGGCCCCTGAAGCAACCCCTACCCTGAACGGCCACTGTGAACGCAACACCCAGAGACAAAAGCCTGAGCGACTGCCTCCCAATTGCCCTCATTTGATATCCAGAGGATCTCCCCTCTCGGACTGGAGATCAGGCCTGCCATTACCTTGGCCCCTACCTGAGCCAAGTTTGCTTTTTCGGACATCTGTCCCCACAGCCCTGGCAAACACAGCCTCTAGGCTGGGTCCTCTGGAGCCATACCACAGGACCATGCCTGCTCTCTCCTTGGAAACTCTGTCCATTCCTTTGGCCACACACCTCCAGAATATGAGAAACCTCAAGGCCCCCGAGGACATACCATTACCGGGAGCCTCCCTGCACACACAGGGGCCTTCGGACACAAGCGGAGCTGCTACCTCCATGAAGGCATGCACACAGATGTCAACAGAGTTAGAAGGTTGAGCCGGACAGGCCCTTAGGCCCTAATCTCAACTCTTGCTTTGTTTTCCAGGTGTCACTCCTCAGAGGCTTTGGTTCGAAGAACAGGATATGGGGCTTTCCTGAGGCACTGAACAGAACTTCTCTCGTCTCCACATGGGAAGCTTCCTTGTTGGAGCCGTGTCAAACACCTCAGGTTGGAGAATCCTGCAGAGTCCCTGAGCCACCTCCACATTCCAAGGTCTTCCAGGCCACCAAGCCACAGTAGGACTCATCTTCAGGAGAGTCCATTTCAACTCTCCCCTCTGGGTAGCTCACCCAGGAGCCCGCAGATTGAGCCTGCCTTGTCCTGACTAAAGAGTGGGAATATGAGGTGGCGTTCCCAGGCATCCATGCTTAGACACCTGCTCTCGAGTCTTTCCGTATGGGGCCTCCTGGAACCATCCAATAGCACTCGACTTTCGTGCCGAAGGAAACCTTGAGGTTTGGAGTAGTTCACAAATCCCATCGTAGGCAAACCTTCCTGGCCTCATGAGGCCCCCACACCATTCAGGAAGAGGCCATGCTGGACAAAACTCTACCCTGAGGCACGTCTCATAGTTGAAATGACCTCAGTGCAGGAGATCTCGATTCAGCCTCTCAGAGTGGGCCTGCCGTGCCATCGGTCCCAAACCTCACGCTAGCTTGTGTTTTCAGACTTCCTTCCTCACACTCCTGGCAAACAAGCCCTCCGGACTAGGAACTCCAGAACCACAACCCAGCCCAGGGTCTGCCCAAGGCAAGAAGAACGTTTCCCTGTGGGGCTCTCTCCAGAAAACCCAGATGAGGATCAACCTGCTCGGGCCTCGACGGTACCCGAACTGGATAGGCTGCTCTGGGCACTCATGCTCTGTCTGCCACAGCCTGAAGCCAGACGTCCAGACAGACAAGGAGACAGCTGGCCGCACACCCAGCACTTCGGACACGCCATGGTCTTATGCCGTCACCTCTTCCTAACCTTGGTTTTCAGATATCTGAACCTAGACATTATATCAATTCTCCACACAGCTGGGTATCGCAAGCACAACACAGAACTCCTCCTTCCCCGTGGCTGTAAAGCTTGCTCTTGGCATGGAGTCACACCTTCAGGGTGGGAGAAACCTTCCTGGTCCCTGATGCCACGCCCAAACTTGAGTGCTGCTTGGGCACAAATTCACACTCTGACCCTCAGCATGAGCCCCATGTCAAAGAAAGGCCTGTCAGGGCCTGGGCCAAGAGCCCGCATATGGGGCTTGCCAAGCCCCTATGCACCCAATCCTCACCAGTGTTTGAGTTTTCCAGTCGCCCCGCCCGTACCTGGGGCTCTGCTCTGGAATCCCTTTCTTGGAGAGACACATGAGCCAGACAACACGACTCCACCCTTCCCACAAAATGACCCGAAACTCTTGGGAGCTGGGACAAATCCCCAGAGAGGGATACTCGTCCACAGTCCCTGAGGCCACCCCTCCAATCCACGGCTATCTCGGACACAACATCCAGAGACAAAAGCCTGAAGGAACGCCTCCCACTCGCCCTTGTTTCAGAGGCCGAGGAGCTCCCTCTCGGGCTGTACATCCGGCCTGCCATACCCTAGGCGCCACTCATAAGCTGAGTTTGTGTTTTCAGACTTCTGTGCCCTCAGCCTGGACCCACACAACCGCCAGGCTAGGGCCTCTGGAGCCACAGCGAAAGATTGTGCCTGCCATCTCCAAGGAAATTGTGCCCAATCCATTGACCACAACCCTACAGGTTAGGGAAAAGCTCCAAGGCCCCTGAGGCCATCAATAGTGTAGGCCACCCTGGACTAAGAGGGGCTCTCTGACACCAGCGGAGCAACTATCTCCACTTAGACTCTCAGACAGTGTCCCCAGAGACAGAAGGTTGAAATGGACAGGCCCCCAGGCCCTAATCTGAACCTTAGCTTTGGTTTCCATGTGTCGTCCTCAGAGGTCTGTTTTCGTAGACCAGCACACGGGGCTTTTCTGAGGCACCAAACCAAACCTCTCTCGCCTCCACATGGGGAGCTTACTTACTGGGGATGTATCAAACCCTTCAGGTAGGAGAGTTCCGCAGGGCCACTGAACAACCAGCACATTCCAAGGTTTCCATGGACCCAAACGCACATTATGACGCATCCTCCGGAGAGGCCATTTCATCTCAGCCCCCTGGTTAGCGTGCCCCAGAGGCAGCAGATCAAACATATCTTGTGGCTAATGGCCAATGTGAATGCGAGGCATGCTGTACAGGGATCCATCCTTCGAACCGTGCTCTCCAGTCCTTCCGTATGGTATGTCCTGGAGCCATGCAACAGGACTCGAATGTCCCACAGAAGGAAACCTGGTGGTTTGGGGCAACCTCCAAACTCAGCGTGGGAAAACTTCCTTGGCCTCATGAGGCCCCCGCTTCATGAAGGTGCCATCATGGACACATACTCCAGCCTCATCCAACGTCTGATCCTCAGCCTGACTTCACCTGCAGGAGATTTTGATTCAGCCTCTGCCTAGTGGGCCTGCTCTGCCCTTGGCTCCAATCCTCACTTTAGCTTGTGTTCCTAGACTTCCGTCCTCACACTCCGGGCCCACAAACCCTCCCTACTGGGAATTCGGGGGCCACAATGAAGCACTCCGCCTGCCTCCCAGGAGAAAAACTTTGTCTATGGTGCTGCCCAGAAACCCCAAATGAGGATCAAACTGCTTGGCCCTCGGCAACACCCCAATTGCATAGGCTACCTTAAACACTGATGCTCTGTCGCAAATAGCCTGAGCCCAGACCTTCCAACAGACACCGACACAGCTGGCTGCACACCCAGCACATTGGACCCGCCACTGCCTTAGGCCACCATCCATTCCCAACCTGGGTTTTCAGTCATCAGAACCTAGACCTTATCTCCAATCCCTGCACAGGGGGGAACCTGATGCACAAGTCAGAACCCCTCCTTCCCCATGGCAAGAAACCTTGCTGCTGGCAGTGAGTCAAACCTTCAGTGTAGGAGAAAACGGCATGGCCCATGAGGCCACGCCCATGTGTGAGGGCTGCCTTGGGCACAAACACACATTGTGACCCTCAGCGTGAGTACCTTATTCAAGTAACGCCTCTCAGTGATTGGACCAAGAGCCCGCATATGTGGCTTGCCATGCCCATAGGCACGCAGGACTAACTAGATGGTGTGTATTCCAGTTGAGGGAACCCACTGCTGTGCTCTAGAGTCCCTCTCCTGGGGGGTCCCCTGTGGCAGAAAACAGTACTCTTCCCTTCCCACAGAATGAACCCAAACACTTGGGAGCTTGAACAATCCCCCGAGAGGAAGGCTCTTCCTCGGCCCCTGAAGCAATACCTACCCTGAACGGCCACTGTGAACGCAACACCCAGAGACAAAAGCCTGAGCGACTGCCTCCCACTGGCCCTCCTTTGATATCCAGAGGATCTCCACTCTCGGACTGGAGATCAGGCCAGCCATTACCTTGGCCCCTACCTGAGCCAAGTTTTCTTTTTCAGACATCTGTCCCCACAGCCCTGGCAAACACAGCCTCTAGGCTGGGTCCTCTGGAGCCATACCACAGGACCATGACTGCTCTCTCCTGGGAAACTCTGTCCAGTCCTTTGGCCACACACCTCCAGAATATGAGAAACCTCAAGGCCCCCGAGGACATACCATTACCGGGAGCCTCCCTGCACACACAGGGGCCTTCGGACACAAGCTGAGCTGCTACCTCCATGAAGGCATGCACACAGATGTCAACAGAGATAGAAGATTGAGCCCGACAGGCCCTTAGGCCCTAATCTCAACTCTTGCTTTGTTTTCCAGGTGTCACTCCTCAGAGGCTTTGGTTCGAAGAACAGGATATGGGGCTTTCCTGAGGCACTGAACAGAACTTCTCTCGTCTCCACATGGGAAGCTTCCTTGTTGGAGCCGTGTCAAACACCTCAGGTTGGAGAATCCTGCAGAGTCCCTGAGCCACCTCCACATTCCAAGGTCTCCCAGGCCACCAAGCCACAGTAGGACTCATCTTCAGGAGAGTCCATTTCAACTCTCCCCTCTGGGTAGCTCACCCAGGAGCCCGCAGATTGAGCCTGCCTTGTCCTGACTAAAGAGTGGGAATATGAGGTGGCGTTCCCAGGCATCCACGCTTAGACACCTGCCCTCGAGGCTTTCCGTATGGGGCCTCCTGGAACCATCCAATAGCGCTCGACTTTCGTGCAGAAGGAAACCTTGAGGTTTGGAGTAGTTCACAAATCCCATCGTAGGCAAACCTTCCTGGCCTCATGAGGCCCCCACACCATTCAGGAAGAGGCCATGCTGGACAAAACTCTACCCTGAGGCACGTCTCATAGTTGAAATGACCTCAGTGCAGGAGATCTCGATTCAGCCTCTCAGAGTGGGCCTGCCGTGCCATCGGTCCCAAACCTCACGCTAGCTTGTGTTTTCAGACTTCCTTCCTCACACTCCTGGCAAACAAGCCCTCCGGACTAGGAACTCCAGAACCACAACCCAGCCCAGGGTCTGCCCAAGGCAAGAAAAACGTTTCCCTGTGGGGCTCTCTCCAGAAAACCCAGATGAGGATCAACCTGCTCGGGCCTCGACGGTACCCGAACTGGATAGGCTGCTCTGGGCACTCATGCTCTGTCTGACACAGCCTGAAGCCAGACGTCCAGACAGACAAGGAGACAGCTGGCCGCACACCCAGCACTTCGGACACGCCATGGTCTTATGCCGTCACCTCTTCCTAACCTTGGTTTTCAGATATCTGAACCTAGACATTATATCAATTCTCCACACAGCTGGGTATCGCAAGCACAACACAGAACTCCTCCTTCCCCATGGCTGTAAAGCTTGCTCTTGGCATGGAGTCACACCTTCAGGGTGGGAGAAACCTTCCTGGTCCCTGATGCCACGCCCAAACTTGAGTGCTGCTTGGGCACAAATTCACACTCTGACCCTCAGCATGAGCCCCATGTCAAAGAAAGGCCTGTCAGGGCCTGGGCCAAGAGCCCGCATATGGGGTTTGCCAAGCCCCTATGCACCCAATCCTCACCAGTGTTTGAGTTTTCCAGTCGCCCCGCCCGTACCTGGGGCTCTGCTCTGGAATCCCTTTCTTGGAGAGACACATGAGCCTGACAACACGACTCCACCCTTCCCACAAAATGACCCCAAACTCTTGGGAGCTGGGACAAATCCCCAGAGAGGGATACTCGTCCACAGTCCCTGAGGCCACCCCTCCAATCCACGGCTATCTCGGACACAACATCCAGAGACAAAAGCCTGAAGGAACGCCTCCCACTCGCCCTTGTTTCAGATGCCCAGGAGCTCCCTCTCGGGCTGTACATCCGGCCTGCCATACCCTAGGCGCCACTCATAACCTGAGTTTGTGTTTTCAGACTTCTGTGCCCTCAGCCTGGACCCACACAACCGCCAGGCTAGGGCCTCTGGAGCCACAGCGAAAGATTGTGCCTGCCCTCTCCAAGGAAATTGTGACCAATCCATTGACCACAACCCTACAGGTTAGGGAAAAGCTCCAAGGCCCCTGAGGCCATCAATAGTGTAGGCCACCCTGGACTAAGAGGGGCTCTCTGACACCAGCGGAGCAACTATCTCCACTTAGACTCTCAGACAGTGTCTCCAGAGACAGAAGGTTGAAATGGACAGGCCCCCAGGCCCTAATCTGAACCTTAGCTTTGGTTTCTATGTGTCCGTCCTCAGAGGTCTGTTTTCGTAGACCAGCACACGGGGCTTTTCTGAGGCACCAAACCAAACCTCTCTCGCCTCCACATGGGGAGCTTACTTACTGGGGATCTATCAAACCCTTCAGGTAGGAGAGTTCCGCAGGGCCACTGAACAACCAGCACATTCCAAGGTTTCCATGGACCCAAACGCACATTATGACGCATCCTCAGGAGAGGCCATTTCAACTCAGCCCCCTGGTTAGCGTGCGCCAGATGCAGGAGATCAAACATATCTTGTGGCTAATGGCCAATGGGAATGCGAGGCATGCTGTACAGGGATCCATCCTTCGAACCGTGCTCTCAAGTCCTTCCGTATGGTATGTCCTGGAGCCATGCAACAGGACTCGAATGTCCCACAGAAGGAAACCTGGTGGTTTGGGGCAACCTCCAAACTCAGCGTGGGAAAACTTCCTTGGCCTCAGGAGGCCCCCGCTTCATGAAGGTGCCATCATGGACACATACTCCAGCCTCAGCCAACGTCTGATCCTCAGCCTGACTTCAGATGCAGGAGATTTTGATTCAGCCTCTGCCTAGTGGGCCTGCTCTGCCCTTGGCTCCAATCCTCACTTTAGCTTGTGTTCCTAGACTTCCGTCCTCACACTCCTGGCCCACAAACCCTCCCTACTGGGAATTCTGGGGCCACAATGAAGCACTCCGCCTGCCTCCCAGGAGAAAAACTTTGTCTATGGTGCTGCCCAGAAACCCCAAATGAGGATCAAACTGCTTGGCCCTCGGCAACACCCCAATTGCATAGGCTACCTTAAACACTGATGCTCTGTCGCAAATAGCCTGAGCCCAGACCTTCCAACAGACACCGACACAGCTGGCTGCACACCCAGCACATTGGACCCGCCACTGCCTTAGGCCACCATCCATTCCCAACCTGGGTTTTCAGTCATCAGAACCTAGACCTTATCTCCAATCCCTGCACAGGGGGGAACCTGATGCACAAGTCAGAACCCCTCCTTCCCCATGGCAAGAAACCTTGCTGCTGGCAGTGAGTCAAACCTTCAGTGTAGGAGAAAACGGCATGGCCCATGAGGCCACGCCCATGTGTGAGGGCCGCCTTGGGCACAAACACACATTGTGACCCTCAGCGTGAGTACCTTATTCAAGTAACGCCTCTCAGTGATTGGACCAAGAGCCCGCATATGTGGCTTGCCATGCCCATAGGCACGCAGGACTAACTAGATGGTGTGTATTCCAGTTGAGGGAACCCACTGCTGTGCTCTAGAGTCCCTCTCCTGGGGGGTCCCCTGTGGCAGAAAACAGTACTCTTCCCTTCCCACAGAATGAACCCAAACACTTGGGAGCTTGGACAATCCCCCGAGAGGAAGGCTCTTCCTCGGCCCCTGAAGCAACCCCTACCCTGAACGGCCACTGTGAACGCAACACCCAGAGACAAAAGCCTGAGCGACTGCCTACCACTTGCCCTCCTTTGATATCCAGAGGATCTCCCCTCTCGGACTGGAGATCAGGCCTGCCATTACCTTGGCCCCTACCTGAGCCAAGTTTGCTTTTTCAGACATCTGTCCCCACAGCCCTGGCAAACACAGCCTCTAGGCTGGGTCCTCTGGAGCCATACCACAGGACCATGCCTGCTCTCTCCTGGGAAACTCTGTCCATTCCTTTGGCCACACACCTCCAGAATATGAGAAACCTCAAGGCCCCCGAGGACATACCATTACCGGGAGCCTCCCTGCACACACAGGGGCCTTCGGACACAAGCTGAGCTGCTACCTCCATGAAGGCATGCACACAGATGTCAACAGAGATAGAAGATTGAGCCCGACAGGCCCTTAGGCCCTAATCTCAACTCTTGCTTTGTTTTCCAGGTGTCACTCCTCAGAGGCTTTGGTTCGAAGAACAGGATATGGGGCTTTCCTGAGGCACTGAACAGAACTTCTCTCGTCTCCACATGGGAAGCTTCCTTGTTGGAGCCGTGTCAAACACCTCAGGTTGGAGCATCCTGCAGAGTCCCTGAGCCACCTCCACATTCCAAGGTCTCCCAGGCCACCAAGCCACAGTAGGACTCATCTTCAGGAGAGTCCATTTCAACTCTCCCCTCTGGGTAGCTCACCCAGGAGCCCGCAGATTGAGCCTGCCTTGTCCTGACTAAAGAGTGGGAATATGAGGTGGCGTTCCCAGGCATCCATGCTTAGACACCTGCTCTCGAGTCTTTCCGTATGGGGCCTCCTGGAACCATCCAATAGCACTCGACTTTCGTGCAGAAGGAAACCTTGAGGTTTGGAGTAGTTCACAAATCCCATCGTAGGCAAACCTTCCTGGCCTCATGAGGCCCCCACACCATTCAGGAAGAAGCCATGCTGGACAAAAACTCTAGCCTGAGGCACGTCTCAGAGTTGAAATGACCTCAGTGCAGGAGATCTCGATTCAGCCTCTCAGAGTGGGCCTGCCGTGCCATCGGTCCCAAACCTCACGCTAGCTTGTGTTTTCAGACTTCCTTCCTCACACTCCTGGCAAACAAGCCCTCCGGACTAGGAACTCCAGAACCACAACCCAGCCCAGGGTCTGCCCAAGGGAAGAAAAACGTTTCCCTGTGGGGCTCTCTCCAGAAAACCCAGATGAGGATCAACCTGCTCGGGCCTCGACGGTACCCGAACTGGATAGGCTGCTCTGGGCACTCATGCTCTGTCTGACACAGCCTGAAGCCAGACGTCCAGACAGACAAGGAGACAGCTGGCCGCACACCCAGCACTTCGGACACGCCATGGTCTTATGCCGTCACCTCTTCCTAACCTTGGTTTTCAGATATCTGAACCTAGACATTATATCAATTCTCCACACAGCTGGGTATCGCAAGCACAACACAGAACTCCTCCTTCCCCGTGGCTGTAAAGCTTGCTCTTGGCATGGAGTCACACCTTCAGGGTGGGAGAAAACTTCCTGGTCCCTGATGCCACGCCCAAACTTGAGTGCTGCTTGGGCACAAATTCACACTCTGACCCTCAGCATGAGCCCCATGTCAAAGAAAGGCCTGTCAGGGCCTGGGCCAAGAGCCCGCATATGGGGCTTGCCAAGCCCCTATGCACCCAATCCTCACCAGTGTTTGAGTTTTCCAGTCGCCCCACCCGTACCTGGGGCTCTGCTCTGGAATCCCTTTCTTGGAGAGACACGTGAGCCAGACAACACGTTTCCACACTTCCCACAAAATGACCCCAAACTCTTGGGAGCTGGGACAAATCCCCAGAGAGGGATACTCGTCCACAGTCCCTGAGGCCACCCCTCCAATCCACGGCTATCTCGGACACAACATCCAGAGACAAAAGCCTGAAGGAACGCCTCCCACTCGCCCTTGTTTCAGAGGCCCAGGAGCTCCTTCTCGGGCTCTACATCTGGCCTGCCATACCCTAGGCGCCACTCATAAGCTGAGTTTGTGTTTTCAGACTTCTGTGCCCTCAGACTGGACCCACACAACCACCAGGCTAGGGCCTCTGGAGCCACAGCGAAAGATTGTGCCTGCACTCTCCAAGGAAATTGTGCCCAATCCATTGACCACAACCCTACAGGTTAGGGAAAAGCTCCAAGGCCCCTGAGGCCATCAATAGTGTAGGCCACCCTGGACTAAGAGGGGCTCTCTGACAGCAGCGGAGCAACTATCTCCACTTAGACTCTCAGACAGTGTCCCCAGAGACAGAAGGTTGAAATGGACAGGCCCCCAGGCCCTAATCTGAACCTTAGCTTTGGTTTCCATGTGTCCGTCCTCAGAGGTCTGTTTTCGTAGACCAGCACACGGGGCTTTTCTGAGGCACCAAACCAAACCTCTCTCGCCTCCACATGGGGAGCTTACTTACTGGGGATCTATCAAACCCTTCAGGTAGGAGAGTTCCGCAGGGCCACTGAACAACCAGCACATTCCAAGGTTTCCATGGACCCAAACGCACATTATGACGCATCCTCCGGAGAGGCCATTTCAACTCAGCCCCCTGGTTAGCGTGCCCCAGAGGCAGCAGATCAAACATATCTTGTGGCTAATGGCCAATGGGAATGCGAGGCATGCTGTACAGGGATCCATCCTTCGAACCGTGCTCTCCAGTCCTTCCGTATGGTATGTCCTGGAGCCATGCAACAGGACTCGAATGTCCCACAGAAGGAAACCTGGTGGTTTGGGGCAACCTCCAAACTCAGCGTGGGAAAACTTCCTTGGCCTCATGAGGCCCCCGCTTCATGAAGGTGCCATCATGGACACATACTCCAGCCTCAGCCAACGTCTGATCCTCAGCCTGACTTCACATGCAGGAGATTTTGATTCAGCCTCTGCCTAGTGGGCCTGCTCTGCCCTTGGCTCCAATCCTCACTTTGGCTTGTGTTCCTAGATTTCCGTCCTCACACTCCTGGCCCACAAACCCTCCCTACTGGGAATTCTGGGGCCACAATGAAGCACTCTGCCTGCCTCCCAGGAGAAAAACTTTGTCTATGGTGCTGCCCAGAAACCCCAAATGAGGATCAAACTGCTTGGCCCTCGGCAACACCCCAATTGCATAGGCTACCTTAAACACTGATGCTCTGTCGCAAATAGCCTGAGCCCAGACCTTCCAACAGACACCGACACAGCTGGCTGCACACCCAGCACATTGGACCCGCCACTGCCTTAGGCCACCATGCATTCCCAACCTGGGTTTTCAGTCATCAGAACCTAGACCTTATCTCCAATCCCTGCACAGGGGGGAACCTGATGCACAAGTCAGAACCCCTCCTTCCCCATGGCAAGAAACCTTGCTGCTGGCAGTGAGTCAAACCTTCAGTGTAGGAGAAAACGGCATGGCCCATGAGGCCACGCCCATGTGTGAGGGCCGCCTTGGGCACAAACACACATTGTGACCCTCAACGTGAGTACCTTATTCAAGTAACGCCTCTCAGTGATTGGACCAAGAGCCCGCATATGTGGCTTGCCATGCCCATAGGCACGCAGGACTAACTAGATGGTGTGTATTCCAGTTGAGGGAACCCACTGCTGTGCTCTAGAGTCCCTCTCCTGGGGGGTCCCCTGTGGCAGAAAACAGTACTCTTCCCTTCCCACAGAATGAACCCAAACACTTGGGAGCTTGGACAATCCCCCGAGAGGAAGGCTCTTCCTCGGCCCCTGAAGCAACCCCTACCCTGAACGGCCACTGTGAACGCAACACCCAGAGACAAAAGCCTGAGCGACTGCCTCCCACTTGCCCTCCTTTGATGTCCAGAGGATCTCCCCTCTCGGACTGGAGATCAGGCCTGCCATTACCTTGGCCCCTACCTGAGCCAAGTTTGCTTTTTCAGACATCTGTCCCCACAGCCCTGGCAAACACAGCCTCTAGGCTGGGTCCTCTGGAGCCATACCACAGGACCATGCCTGCTCTCTCCTGGGAAACTCTGTCCATTCCTTTGGCCACACACCTCCAGAATATGAGAAACCTCAAGGCCCCCGAGGACATACCATTACCGGGAGCCTCCCTGCACACACAGGGGCCTTCGGACACAAGCGGAGCTGCTACCTCCATGAAGGCATGCACACAGATGTCAACAGAGATAGAAGGTTGAGCCGGACAGGCCCTTAGGCCCTAATCTCAACTCTTGCTTTGTTTTCCAGGTGTCACTCCTCAGAGGCTTTGGTTCGAAGAACAGGATATGGGGCTTTCCTGAGGCACTGAACAGAACTTCTCTCGTCTCCACATGGGAAGCTTCCTTGTTGGAGCCGTGTCAAACACCTCAGGTTGGAGAATCCTGCAGAGTCCCTGAGCCACCTCCACATTCCAAGGTCTCCCAGGCCACCAAGCCACAGTAGGACTCATCTTCAGGAGAGTCCATTTCAACTCTCCCCTCTGGGTAGCTCACCCAGGAGCCCGCAGATTGAGCCTGCCTTGTCCTGACTAAAGAGTGGGAATATGAGGTGGCGTTCCCAGGCATCCATGCTTAGACACCTGCTCTCGAGTCTTTCCGTATGGGGCCTCCTGGAACCATCCAATAGCACTCGACATTCGTGCAGAAGGAAACCTTGAGGTTTGGAGTAGTTCACAAATCCCATCGTAGGCAAACCTTCCTGGCCTCATGAGGCCCCCACACCATTCAGGAAGAGGCCATGCTGGACAAAAACTCTAGCCTGAGGCACGTCTCAGAGTTGAAATGACCTCAGTGCAGGAGATCTCGATTCAGCCTCTCAGAGTGGGCCTGCCGTGCCATCGGTCCCAAACCTCACGCTAGCTTGTGTTTTCAGACTTCCTTCCTCACACTCCTGGCAAACAAGCCCTCCGGACTAGGAACTCCAGAACCACAACCCAGCCCAGGGTCTGCCCAAGGGAAGAAAAACGTTTCCCTGTGGGGCTCTCTCCAGAAAACCCAGATGAGGATCAACCTGCTCGGGCCTCGACGGTACCCGAACTGGATAGGCTGCTCTGGGCACTCATGCTCTGTCTGACACAGCCTGAAGCCAGACGTCCAGACAGACAAGGAGACAGCTGGCCGCACACCCAGCACTTCGGACACGCCATGGTCTTATGCCGTCACCTCTTCCTAACCTTGGTTTTCAGATATCTGAACCTAGACATTATATCAATTCTCCACACAGCTGGGTATCGCAAGCACAACACAGAACTCCTCCTTCCCCGTGGCTGTAAAGCTTGCTCTTGGCATGGAGTCACACCTTCAGGGTGGGAGAAACCTTTCTGGTCCCTGATGCCACGCCCAAACTTGAGTGCTGCTTGGGCACAAATTCACACTCTGACCCTCAGCATGAGCCCCATGTCAAAGAAAGGCGTGTCAGGGCCTGGGCCAAGAGCCCGCATATGGGGCTTGCCAAGCCCCTATGCACCCAATCCTCACCAGTGTTTGAGCTTTCCAGTCGCCCCACCCGTACCTGGGGCTCTGCTCTGGAATCCCTTTCTTGCAGAGACACGTGAGCCAGACAACACTTTTCCACCCTTCCCACAAAATGACCCCAAACTCTTGGGAGCTGGGACAAATCCCCAGAGAGGGATACTCGTCCACAGTCCCTGAGGCCACCCCTCCAATCCACGGCTATCTCGGACACAACAACCAGAGACAAAAGCCTGAAGGAACGCCTCCCACTCGCCCTTGTTTCAGAGGCCCAGGAGCTCCCTCTCGGGCTCTACATCTGGCCTGCCATACCCTAGGCGCCACTCATAAGCTGAGTTTGTGTTTTCAGACTTCTGTGCCCTGGACCCACACAACCGCCAGGCTAGGGCCTCTGGAGCCACAGCGAAAGATTGTGCCTGCCATCTCCAAGGAAATTGTGCCCAATCCATTGACCACAACACTACAGGTTAGGGAAAAGCTCCAAGGCCCCTGAGGCCATCAATAGTGTAGGCCACCCTGGACTAAGAGGGGCTCTCTGACAGCAGCGGAGCAACTATATCCACTTAGACTCTCAGACAGTGTCCCCAGAGACAGAAGGTTGAAATGGACAGGCCCCCAGGCCCTAATCTGAACCTTAGCTTTGGTTTCCATGTGTCCGTCCTCAGAGGTCTGTTTTCGTAGACCAGCACACGGGGCTTTTCTGAGGCACCAAACCAAACCTCTCTCGCCTCCACATGGGGAGCTTACTTACTGGGGATCTATCAAACCCTTCAGGTAGGAGAGTTCCGCAGGGCCACTGAACAACCAGCACATTCCAAGGTTTCCATGGACCCAAACGCACATTATGACGCATCCTCAGGAGAGGCCATTTCAACTCAGCCCCCTGGTTAGCGTGCCCCAGAGGCAGCAGATCAAACATATCTTGTGGCTAATGGCCAATGGGAATGCGAGGCATGCTGTACAGGGATCCATCCTTCGAACCGTGCTCTCCAGTCCTTCCGTATGGTATGTCCTGGAGCCATGCAACAGGACTCGAATGTCCCACAGAAGGAAACCTGGTGGTTTGGGGCAACCTCCAAACTCAGCGTGGGAAAACTTCCTTGGCCTCAAGAGGCCCCCGCTTCATGAAGGTGCCATCATGGACACATACTCCAGCCTCAGCCAACGTCTGATCCTCAGCCTGACTTCACATGCAGGAGATTTTGATTCAGCCTCTGCCTAGTGGGCTTGCTCTGCCCTTGGCTCCAATCCTCACTTTGGCTTGTGTTCCTAGACTTCCGTCCTCACACTCCTGGCCCACAAACCCTCCCTACTGGGAATTCTGGGGCCACAATGAAGCACTCTGCCTGCCTCCCAGGAGAAAAACTTTGTCTATGGTGCTGCCCAGAAACCCCAAATGAGGATCAAACTGCTTGGCCCTCGGCAACACCCCAATTGCATAGGCTACCTTAAACACTGATGCTCTGTCGCAAATAGCCTGAGCCCAGACCTTCCAACAGACACCGACACAGCTGGCTGCACACCCAGCACATTGGACCCGCCACTGCCTTAGGCCACCATGCATTCCCAACCTGGGTTTTCAGTCATCAGAACCTAGACCTTATCTCCAATCCCTGCACAGGGGGGAACCTGATGCACAAGTCAGAACCCCTCCTTCCCCATGGCAAGAAACCTTGCTGCTGGCAGTGAGTCAAACCTTCAGTGTAGGAGAAAACGGCATGGCCCATGAGGCCACGCCCATGTGTGAGGGCCGCCTTGGGCACAAACACACATTGTGACCCTCAGCGTGAGTACCTTATTCAAGTAACGCCTCTCAGTGATTGGACCAAGAGCCCGCATATGTGGCTTGCCATGCCCATAGGCACGCAGGACTAACTAGATGGTGTGTATTCCAGTTGAGGGAACCCACTGCTGTGCTCTAGAGTCCCTCTCCTGGGGGGTCCCCTGTGGCAGAAAACAGTACTCTTCCCTTCCCACAGAATGAACCCAAACACTTGGGAGCTTGGACAATCCCCCGAGAGGAAGGCTCTTCCTCGGCCCCTGAAGCAACCCCTACCCTGAACGGCCACTGTGAACGCAACACCCAGAGACAAAAGCCTGAGCGACTGCCTCCCACTTGCCCTCCTTTGATATCCAGAGGATCTCCCCTCTCGGACTGGAGATCAGGCCTGCCATTACCTTGGCCCCTACCTGAGCCAAGTTTGCTTTTTCAGACATCTGTCCCCACAGCCCTGGCAAACACAGCCTCTAGGCTGGGTCCTCTGGAGCCATACCACAGGACCATGCCTGCTCTCTCCTGGGAAACTCTGTCCATTCCTTTGGCCACACACCTCCAGAATATGAGAAACCTCAAGGCCCCCGAGGACATACCATTACCGGGAGCCTCCCTGCACACACAGGGGCCTTCGGACACAAGCGGAGCTGCTACCTCCATGAAGGCATGCACACAGATGTCAACAGAGATAGAAGGTTGAGCCGGACAGGCCCTTAGGCCCTAATCTCAACTCTTGCTTTGTTTTCCAGGTGTCACTCCTCAGAGGCTTTGGTTCGAAGAACAGGATATGGGGCTTTCCTGAGGCACTGAACAGAACTTCTCTCGTCTCCACATGGGAAGCTTCCTTGTTGGAGCCGTGTCAAACACCTCAGGTTGGAGAATCCTGCAGAGTCCCTGAGCCACCTCCACATTCCAAGGTCTCCCAGGCCACCAAGCCACAGTAGGACTCATCTTCAGGAGAGTCCATTTCAACTCTCCCCTCTGGGTAGCTCACCCAGGAGCCCGCAGATTGAGCCTGCCTTGTCCTGACTAAAGAGTGGGAATATGAGGTGGCGTTCCCAGGCATCCATGCTTAGACACCTGCTCTCGAGTCTTTCCGTATGGGGCCTCCTGGAACCATCCAATAGCACTCGACATTCGTGCAGAAGGAAACCTTGAGGTTTGGAGTAGTTCACAAATCCCATCGTAGGCAAACCTTCCTGGCCTCATGAGGCCCCCACACCATTCAGGAAGAGGCCATGCTGGACAAAAACTCTAGCCTGAGGCACGTCTCAGAGTTGAAATGACCTCAGTGCAGGAGATCTCGATTCAGCCTCTCAGAGTGGGCCTGCCGTGCCATCGGTCCCAAACCTCACGCTAGCTTGTGTTTTCAGACTTCCTTCCTCACACTCCTGGCAAACAAGCCCTCCGGACTAGGAACTCCAGAACCACAACCCAGCCCAGGGTCTGCCCAAGGGAAGAAAAACGTTTCCCTGTGGGGCTCTCTCCAGAAAACCCAGATGAGGATCAACCTGCTCGGGCCTCGACGGTACCCGAACTGGATAGGCTGCTCTGGGCACTCATGCTCTGTCTGACACAGCCTGAAGCCAGACGTCCAGACAGACAAGGAGACAGCTGGCCGCACACCCAGCACTTCGGACACGCCATGGTCTTATGCCGTCACCTCTTCCTAACCTTGGTTTTCAGATATCTGAACCTAGACATTATATCAATTCTCCACACAGCTGGGTATCGCAAGCACAACACAGAACTCCTCCTTCCCCGTGGCTGTAAAGCTTGCTCTTGGCATGGAGTCACACCTTCAGGGTGGGAGAAACCTTTCTGGTCCCTGATGCCACGCCCAAACTTGAGTGCTGCTTGGGCACAAATTCACACTCTGACCCTCAGCATGAGCCCCATGTCAAAGAAAGGCGTGTCAGGGCCTGGGCCAAGAGCCCGCATATGGGGCTTGCCAAGCCCCTATGCACCCAATCCTCACCAGTGTTTGAGCTTTCCAGTCGCCCCACCCGTACCTGGGGCTCTGCTCTGGAATCCCTTTCTTGCAGAGACACGTGAGCCAGACAACACTTTTCCACCCTTCCCACAAAATGACCCCAAACTCTTGGGAGCTGGGACAAATCCCCAGAGAGGGATACTCGTCCACAGTCCCTGAGGCCACCCCTCCAATCCACGGCTATCTCGGACACAACAACCAGAGACAAAAGCCTGAAGGAACGCCTCCCACTCGCCCTTGTTTCAGAGGCCCAGGAGCTCCCTCTCGGGCTCTACATCTGGCCTGCCATACCCTAGGCGCCACTCATAAGCTGAGTTTGTGTTTTCAGACTTCGGTGCCCTGGACCCACACAACCGCCAGGCTAGGGCCTCTGGAGCCACAGCGAAAGATTGTGCCTGCCATCTCCAAGGAAATTGTGCCCAATCCATTGACCACAACCCTACAGGTTAGGGAAAAGCTCCAAGGCCCCTGAGGCCATCAATAGTGTAGGCCACCCTGGACTAAGAGGGGCTCTCTGACAGCAGCGGAGCAACTATCTCCACTTAGACTCTCAGACAGTGTCCCCAGAGACAGAAGGTTGAAATGGACAGGCCCCCAGGCCCTAATCTGAACCTTAGCTTTGGTTTCCATGTGTCCGTCCTCAGAGGTCTGTTTTCGTAGACCAGCACACGGGGCTTTTCTGAGGCACCAAACCAAACCTCTCTCGCCTCCACATGGGGAGCTTACTTACTGGGGATCTATCAAACCCTTCAGGTAGGAGAGTTCCGCAGGGCCACTGAACAACCAGCACATTCCAAGGTTTCCATGGACCCAAACGCACATTATGACGCATCCTCCGGAGAGGCCATTTCAACTCAGCCCCCTGGTTAGCGTGCCCCAGAGGCAGCAGATCAAACATATCTTGTGGCTAATGGCCAATGGGAATGCGAGGCATGCTGTACAGGGATCCATCCTTCGAACCGTGCTCTCCAGTCCTTCCGTATGGTATGTCCTGGAGCCATGCAACAGGACTCGAATGTCCCACAGAAGGAAACCTGGTGGTTTGGGGCAACCTCCAAACTCAGCGTGGGAAAACTTCCTTGGCCTCATGAGGCCCCCGCTTCATGAAGGTGCCATCATGGACACATACTCCAGCCTCAGCCAACGTCTGATCCTCAGCCTGACTTCACATGCAGGAGATTTTGATTCAGCCTCTGCCTAGTGGGCCTGCTCTGCCCTTGGCTCCAATCCTCACTTTGGCTTGTGTTCCTAGATTTCCGTCCTCACACTCCTGGCCCACAAACCCTCCCTACTGGGAATTCTGGGGCCACAATGAAGCACTCTGCCTGCCTCCCAGGAGAAAAACTTTGTCTATGGTGCTGCCCAGAAACCCCAAATGAGGATCAAACTGCTTGGCCCTCGGCAACACCCCAATTGCATAGGCTACCTTAAACACTGATGCTCTGTCGCAAATAGCCTGAGCCCAGACCTTCCAACAGACACCGACACAGCTGGCTGCACACCCAGCACATTGGACCCGCCACTGCCTTAGGCCACCATGCATTCCCAACCTGGGTTTTCAGTCATCAGAACCTAGACCTTATCTCCAATCCCTGCACAGGGGGGAACCTGATGCACAAGTCAGAACCCCTCCTTCCCCATGGCAAGAAACCTTGCTGCTGGCAGTGAGTCAAACCTTCAGTGTAGGAGAAAACGGCATGGCCCATGAGGCCACGCCCATGTGTGAGGGCCGCCTTGGGCACAAACACACATTGTGACCCTCAACGTGAGTACCTTATTCAAGTAACGCCTCTCAGTGATTGGACCAAGAGCCCGCATATGTGGCTTGCCATGCCCATAGGCACGCAGGACTAACTAGATGGTGTGTATTCCAGTTGAGGGAACCCACTGCTGTGCTCTAGAGTCCCTCTCCTGGGGGGTCCCCTGTGGCAGAAAACAGTACTCTTCCCTTCCCACAGAATGAACCCAAACACTTGGGAGCTTGGACAATCCCCCGAGAGGAAGGCTCTTCCTCGGCCCCTGAAGCAACCCCTACCCTGAACGGCCACTGTGAACGCAACACCCAGAGACAAAAGCCTGAGCGACTGCCTCCCACTTGCCCTCCTTTGATGTCCAGAGGATCTCCCCTCTCGGACTGGAGATCAGGCCTGCCATTACCTTGGCCCCTACCTGAGCCAAGTTTGCTTTTTCAGACATCTGTCCCCACAGCCCTGGCAAACACAGCCTCTAGGCTGGGTCCTCTGGAGCCATACCACAGGACCATGCCTGCTCTCTCCTGGGAAACTCTGTCCATTCCTTTGGCCACACACCTCCAGAATATGAGAAACCTCAAGGCCCCCGAGGACATACCATTACCGGGAGCCTCCCTGCACACACAGGGGCCTTCGGACACAAGCGGAGCTGCTACCTCCATGAAGGCATGCACACAGATGTCAACAGAGATAGAAGGTTGAGCCGGACAGGCCCTTAGGCCCTAATCTCAACTCTTGCTTTGTTTTCCAGGTGTCACTCCTCAGAGGCTTTGGTTCGAAGAACAGGATATGGGGCTTTCCTGAGGCACTGAACAGAACTTCTCTCGTCTCCACATGGGAAGCTTCCTTGTTGGAGCCGTGTCAAACACCTCAGGTTGGAGAATCCTGCAGAGTCCCTGAGCCACCTCCACATTCCAAGGTCTCCCAGGCCACCAAGCCACAGTAGGACTCATCTTCAGGAGAGTCCATTTCAACTCTCCCCTCTGGGTAGCTCACCCAGGAGCCCGCAGATTGAGCCTGCCTTGTCCTGACTAAAGAGTGGGAATATGAGGTGGCGTTCCCAGGCATCCATGCTTAGACACCTGCTCTCGAGTCTTTCCGTATGGGGCCTCCTGGAACCATCCAATAGCACTCGACATTCGTGCAGAAGGAAACCTTGAGGTTTGGAGTAGTTCACAAATCCCATCGTAGGCAAACCTTCCTGGCCTCATGAGGCCCCCACACCATTCAGGAAGAGGCCATGCTGGACAAAAACTCTAGCCTGAGGCACGTCTCAGAGTTGAAATGACCTCAGTGCAGGAGATCTCGATTCAGCCTCTCAGAGTGGGCCTGCCGTGCCATCGGTCCCAAACCTCACGCTAGCTTGTGTTTTCAGACTTCCTTCCTCACACTCCTGGCAAACAAGCCCTCCGGACTAGGAACTCCAGAACCACAACCCAGCCCAGGGTCTGCCCAAGGGAAGAAAAACGTTTCCCTGTGGGGCTCTCTCCAGAAAACCCAGATGAGGATCAACCTGCTCGGGCCTCGACGGTACCCGAACTGGATAGGCTGCTCTGGGCACTCATGCTCTGTCTGACACAGCCTGAAGCCAGACGTCCAGACAGACAAGGAGACAGCTGGCCGCACACCCAGCACTTCGGACACGCCATGGTCTTATGCCGTCACCTCTTCCTAACCTTGGTTTTCAGATATCTGAACCTAGACATTATATCAATTCTCCACACAGCTGGGTATCGCAAGCACAACACAGAACTCCTCCTTCCCCGTGGCTGTAAAGCTTGCTCTTGGCATGGAGTCACACCTTCAGGGTGGGAGAAACCTTTCTGGTCCCTGATGCCACGCCCAAACTTGAGTGCTGCTTGGGCACAAATTCACACTCTGACCCTCAGCATGAGCCCCATGTCAAAGAAAGGCGTGTCAGGGCCTGGGCCAAGAGCCCGCATATGGGGCTTGCCAAGCCCCTATGCACCCAATCCTCACCAGTGTTTGAGCTTTCCAGTCGCCCCACCCGTACCTGGGGCTCTGCTCTGGAATCCCTTTCTTGCAGAGACACGTGAGCCAGACAACACTTTTCCACCCTTCCCACAAAATGACCCCAAACTCTTGGGAGCTGGGACAAATCCCCAGAGAGGGATACTCGTCCACAGTCCCTGAGGCCACCCCTCCAATCCACGGCTATCTCGGACACAACAACCAGAGACAAAAGCCTGAAGGAACGCCTCCCACTCGCCCTTGTTTCAGAGGCCCAGGAGCTCCCTCTCGGGCTCTACATCTGGCCTGCCATACCCTAGGCGCCACTCATAAGCTGAGTTTGTGTTTTCAGACTTCTGTGCCCTGGACCCACACAACCGCCAGGCTAGGGCCTCTGGAGCCACAGCGAAAGATTGTGCCTGCCATCTCCAAGGAAATTGTGCCCAATCCATTGACCACAACCCTACAGGTTAGGGAAAAGCTCCAAGGCCCCTGAGGCCATCAATAGTGTAGGCCACCCTGGACTAAGAGGGGCTCTCTGACAGCAGCGGAGCAACTATATCCACTTAGACTCTCAGACAGTGTCCCCAGAGACAGAAGGTTGAAATGGACAGGCCCCCAGGCCCTAATCTGAACCTTAGCTTTGGTTTCCATGTGTCCGTCCTCAGAGGTCTGTTTTCGTAGACCAGCACACGGGGCTTTTCTGAGGCACCAAACCAAACCTCTCTCGCCTCCACATGGGGAGCTTACTTACTGGGGATCTATCAAACCCTTCAGGTAGGAGAGTTCCGCAGGGCCACTGAACAACCAGCACATTCCAAGGTTTCCATGGACCCAAACGCACATTATGACGCATCCTCAGGAGAGGCCATTTCAACTCAGCCCCCTGGTTAGCGTGCCCCAGAGGCAGCAGATCAAACATATCTTGTGGCTAATGGCCAATGGGAATGCGAGGCATGCTGTACAGGGATCCATCCTTCGAACCGTGCTCTCCAGTCCTTCCGTATGGTATGTCCTGGAGCCATGCAACAGGACTCGAATGTCCCACAGAAGGAAACCTGGTGGTTTGGGGCAACCTCCAAACTCAGCGTGGGAAAACTTCCTTGGCCTCAAGAGGCCCCCGCTTCATGAAGGTGCCATCATGGACACATACTCCAGCCTCAGCCAACGTCTGATCCTCAGCCTGACTTCACATGCAGGAGATTTTGATTCAGCCTCTGCCTAGTGGGCCTGCTCTGCCCTTGGCTCCAATCCTCACTTTGGCTTGTGTTCCTAGACTTCCGTCCTCACACTCCTGGCCCACAAACCCTCCCTACTGGGAATTCTGGGGCCACAATGAAGCACTCTGCCTGCCTCCCAGGAGAAAAACTTTGTCTATGGTGCTGCCCAGAAACCCCAAATGAGGATCAAACTGCTTGGCCCTCGGCATCACCCCAATTGCATAGGCTACCTTAAACACTGATGCTCTGTCGCAAATAGCCTGAGCCCAGACCTTCCAACAGACACCGACACAGCTGGCTGCACACCCAGCACATTGGACCCGCCACTGCCTTAGGCCACCATGCATTCCCAACCTGGGTTTTCAGTCATCAGAACCTAGACCTTATCTCCAATCCCTGCACAGGGGGGAACCTGATGCACAAGTCAGAACCCCTCCTTCCCCATGGCAAGAAACCTTGCTGCTGGCAGTGAGTCAAACCTTCAGTGTAGGAGAAAACGGCATGGCCCATGAGGCCACGCCCATGTGTGAGGGCCGCCTTGGGCACAAACACACATTGTGACCCTCAGCGTGAGTACCTTATTCAAGTAACGCCTCTCAGTGATTGGACCAAGAGCCCGCATATGTGGCTTGCCATGCCCATAGGCACGCAGGACTAACTAGATGGTGTGTATTCCAGTTGAGGGAACCCACTGCTGTGCTCTAGAGTCCCTCTCCTGGGGGGTCCCCTGTGGCAGAAAACAGTACTCTTCCCTTCCCACAGAATGAACCCAAACACTTGGGAGCTTGGACAATCCCCCGAGAGGAAGGCTCTTCCTCGGCCCCTGAAGCAACCCCTACCCTGAACGGCCACTGTGAACGCAACACCCAGAGACAAAAGCCTGAGCGACTGCCTCCCACTTGCCCTCCTTTGATATCCAGAGGATCTCCCCTCTCGGACTGGAGATCAGGCCTGCCATTACCTTGGCCCCTACCTGAGCCAAGTTTGCTTTTTCAGACATCTGTCCCCACAGCCCTGGCAAACACAGCCTCTAGGCTGGGTCCTCTGGAGCCATACCACAGGACCATGCCTGCTCTCTCCTGGGAAACTCTGTCCATTCCTTTGGCCACACACCTCCAGAATATGAGAAACCTCAAGGCCCCCGAGGACATACCATTACCGGGAGCCTCCCTGCACACACAGGGGCCTTCGGACACAAGCGGAGCTGCTACCTCCATGAAGGCATGCACACAGATGTCAACAGAGATAGAAGGTTGAGCCGGACAGGCCCTTAGGCCCTAATCTCAACTCTTGCTTTGTTTTCCAGGTGTCACTCCTCAGAGGCTTTGGTTCGAAGAACAGGATATGGGGCTTTCCTGAGGCACTGAACAGAACTTCTCTCGTCTCCACATGGGAAGCTTCCTTGTTGGAGCCGTGTCAAACACCTCAGGTTGGAGAATCCTGCAGAGTCCCTGAGCCACCTCCACATTCCAAGGTCTCCCAGGCCACCAAGCCACAGTAGGACTCATCTTCAGGAGAGTCCATTTCAACTCTCCCCTCTGGGTAGCTCACCCAGGAGCCCGCAGATTGAGCCTGCCTTGTCCTGACTAAAGAGTGGGAATATGAGGTGGCGTTCCCAGGCATCCATGCTTAGACACCTGCTCTCGAGTCTTTCCGTATGGGGCCTCCTGGAACCATCCAATAGCACTCGACATTCGTGCAGAAGGAAACCTTGAGGTTTGGAGTAGTTCACAAATCCCATCGTAGGCAAACCTTCCTGGCCTCATGAGGCCCCCACACCATTCAGGAAGAGGCCATGCTGGACAAAAACTCTAGCCTGAGGCACGTCTCAGAGTTGAAATGACCTCAGTGCAGGAGATCTCGATTCAGCCTCTCAGAGTGGGCCTGCCGTGCCATCGGTCCCAAACCTCACGCTAGCTTGTGTTTTCAGACTTCCTTCCTCACACTCCTGGCAAACAAGCCCTCCGGACTAGGAACTCCAGAACCACAACCCAGCCCAGGGTCTGCCCAAGGGAAGAAAAACGTTTCCCTGTGGGGCTCTCTCCAGAAAACCCAGATGAGGATCAACCTGCTCGGGCCTCGACGGTACCCGAACTGGATAGGCTGCTCTGGGCACTCATGCTCTGTCTGACACAGCCTGAAGCCAGACGTCCAGACAGACAAGGAGACAGCTGGCCGCACACCCAGCACTTCGGACACGCCATGGTCTTATGCCGTCACCTCTTCCTAACCTTGGTTTTCAGATATCTGAACCTAGACATTATATCAATTCTCCACACAGCTGGGTATCGCAAGCACAACACAGAACTCCTCCTTCCCCGTGGCTGTAAAGCTTGCTCTTGGCATGGAGTCACACCTTCAGGGTGGGAGAAACCTTTCTGGTCCCTGATGCCACGCCCAAACTTGAGTGCTGCTTGGGCACAAATTCACACTCTGACCCTCAGCATGAGCCCCATGTCAAAGAAAGGCGTGTCAGGGCCTGGGCCAAGAGCCCGCATATGGGGCTTGCCAAGCCCCTATGCACCCAATCCTCACCAGTGTTTGAGCTTTCCAGTCGCCCCACCCGTACCTGGGGCTCTGCTCTGGAATCCCTTTCTTGCAGAGACACGTGAGCCAGACAACACTTTTCCACCCTTCCCACAAAATGACCCCAAACTCTTGGGAGCTGGGACAAATCCCCAGAGAGGGATACTCGTCCACAGTCCCTGAGGCCACCCCTCCAATCCACGGCTATCTCGGACACAACAACCAGAGACAAAAGCCTGAAGGAACGCCTCCCACTCGCCCTTGTTTCAGAGGCCCAGGAGCTCCCTCTCGGGCTCTACATCTGGCCTGCCATACCCTAGGCGCCACTCATAAGCTGAGTTTGTGTTTTCAGACTTCTGTGCCCTCAGCCTGGACCCACACAACCGCCAGGCTAGGGCCTCTGGAGCCACAGCGAAAGATTGTGCCTGCCATCTCCAAGGAAATTGTGCCCAATCCATTGACCACAACCCTACAGGTTAGGGAAAAGCTCCAAGGCCCCTGAGGCCATCAATAGTGTAGGCCACCCTGGACTAAGAGGGGCTCTCTGACAGCAGCGGAGCAACTATCTCCACTTAGACTCTCAGACAGTGTCCCCAGAGACAGAAGGTTGAAATGGACAGGCCCCCAGGCCCTAATCTGAACCTTAGCTTTGGTTTCCATGTGTCCGTCCTCAGAGGTCTGTTTTCGTAGACCAGCACACGGGGCTTTTCTGAGGCACCAAACCAAACCTCTCTCGCCTCCACATGGGGAGCTTACTTACTGGGGATCTATCAAACCCTTCAGGTAGGAGAGTTCCGCAGGGCCACTGAACAACCAGCACATTCCAAGATTTCCATGGACCCAAACGCACATTATGACGCATCCTCCGGAGAGGCCACTTCAACTCAGCCCCCTGGTTAGCGTGCCCCAGAGGCAGCAGATCAAACATATCTTGTGGCTAATGGCCAATGGGAATGCGAGGCATGCTGTACAGGGATCCATCCTTCGAACCGTGCTCTCCAGTCCTTCCGTATGGTATGTCCTGGAGCCATGCAACAGGACTCGAATGTCCCACAGAAGGAAACCTGGTGGTTTGGGGCAACCTCCAAACTCAGCGTGGGAAAACTTCCTTGGCCTCAAGAGGCCCCCGCTTCATGAAGGTGCCATCATGGACACATACTCCAGCCTCAGCCAACGTCTGATCCTCAGCCTGACTTCACATGCAGGAGATTTTGATTCAGCCTCTGCCTAGTGGGCCTGCTCTGCCCTTGGCTCCAATCCTCACTTTAGCTTGTGTTCCTAGACTTCCGTCCTCACACTCCTGGCCCACAAACCCTCCCTACTGGGAATTCTGGGGCCACAATGAAGCACTCTGCCTGCCTCCCAGGAGAAAAACTTTGTCTATGGTGCTGCCCAGAAACCCCAAATGAGGATCAAACTGCTTGGCCCTCGGCAACACCCCAATTGCATAGGCTACCTTAAACACTGATGCTCTGTCGCAAATAGCCTGAGCCCAGACCTTCCAACAGACACCGACACAGCTGGCTGCACACCCAGCACATTGGACCCGCCACTGCCTTAGGCCACCATGCATTCCCAACCTGGGTTTTCAGTCATCAGAACCTAGACCTTATCTCCAATCCCTGCACAGGGGGGAACCTGATGCACAAGTCAGAACCCCTCCTTCCCCATGGCAAGAAACCTTGCTGCTGGCAGTGAGTCAAACCTTCAGTGTAGGAGAAAACGGCATGGCCCATGAGGCCACGCCCATGTGTGAGGGCCGCCTTGGGCACAAACACACATTGTGACCCTCAGCGTGAGTACCTTATTCAAGTAACGCCTCTCAGTGATTGGACCAAGAGCCCGCATATGTGGCTTGCCATGCCCATAGGCACGCAGGACTAACTAGATGGTGTGTATTCCAGTTGAGGGAACCCACTGCTGTGCTCTAGAGTCCCTCTCCTGGGGGGTCCCCTGTGGCAGAAAACAGTACTCTTCCCTTCCCACAGAATGAACCCAAACACTTGGGAGCTTGGACAATCCCCCGAGAGGAAGGCTCTTCCTCGGCCCCTGAAGCAACCCCTACCCTGAACGGCCACTGTGAACGCAACACCCAGAGACAAAAGCCTGAGCGACTGCCTCCCACTTGCCCTCCTTTGATATCCAGAGGATCTCCCCTCTCGGACTGGAGATCAGGCCTGCCATTACCTTGGCCCCTACCTGAGCCAAGTTTGCTTTTTCAGACATCTGTCCCCACAGCCCTGGCAAACACAGCCTCTAGGCTGGGTCCTCTGGAGCCATACCACAGGACCATGCCTGCTCTCTCCTGGGAAACTCTGTCCATTCCTTTGGCCACACACCTCCAGAATATGAGAAACCTCAAGGCCCCCGAGGACATACCATTACCGGGAGCCTCCCTGCACACACAGGGGCCTTCGGACACAAGCGGAGCTGCTACCTCCATGAAGGCATGCACACAGATGTCAACAGAGATAGAAGGTTGAGCCGGACAGGCCCTTAGGCCCTAATCTCAACTCTTGCTTTGTTTTCCAGGTGTCACTCCTCAGAGGCTTTGGTTCGAAGAACAGGATATGGGGCTTTCCTGAGGCACTGAACAGAACTTCTCTCGTCTCCACATGGGAAGCTTCCTTGTTGGAGCCGTGTCAAACACCTCAGGTTGGAGAATCCTGCAGAGTCCCTGAGCCACCTCCACATTCCAAGGTCTCCCAGGCCACCAAGCCACAGTAGGACTCATCTTCAGGAGAGTCCATTTCAACTCTCCCCTCTGGGTAGCTCACCCAGGAGCCCGCAGATTGAGCCTGCCTTGTCCTGACTAAAGAGTGGGAATATGAGGTGGCGTTCCCAGGCATCCATGCTTAGACACCTGCTCTCGAGTCTTTCCGTATGGGGCCTCCTGGAACCATCCAATAGCACTCGACATTCGTGCAGAAGGAAACCTTGAGGTTTGGAGTAGTTCACAAATCCCATCGTAGGCAAACCTTCCTGGCCTCATGAGGCCCCCACACCATTCAGGAAGAGGCCATGCTGGACAAAAACTCTAGCCTGAGGCACGTCTCAGAGTTGAAATGACCTCAGTGCAGGAGATCTCGATTCAGCCTCTCAGAGTGGGCCTGCCGTGCCATCGGTCCCAAACCTCACGCTAGCTTGTGTTTTCAGACTTCCTTCCTCACACTCCTGGCAAACAAGCCCTCCGGACTAGGAACTCCAGAACCACAACCCAGCCCAGGGTCTGCCCAAGGGAAGAAAAACGTTTCCCTGTGGGGCTCTCTCCAGAAAACCCAGATGAGGATCAACCTGCTCGGGCCTCGACGGTACCCGAACTGGATAGGCTGCTCTGGGCACTCATGCTCTGTCTGACACAGCCTGAAGCCAGACGTCCAGACAGACAAGGAGACAGCTGGCCTCACACCCAGCACTTCGGACACGCCATGGTCTTATGCCGTCACCTCTTCCTAACCTTGGTTTTCAGATATCTGAACCTAGACATTATATCAATTCTCCACACAGCTGGGTATCGCAAGCACAACACAGAACTCCTCCTTCCCCGTGGCTGTAAAGCTTGCTCTTGGCATGGAGTCACACCTTCAGGGTGGGAGAAACCTTTCTGGTCCCTGATGCCACGCCCAAACTTGAGTGCTGCTTGGGCACAAATTCACACTCTGACCCTCAGCATGAGCCCCATGTCAAAGAAAGGCGTGTCAGGGCCTGGGCCAAGAGCCCGCATATGGGGCTTGCCAAGCCCCTATGCACCCAATCCTCACCAGTGTTTGAGCTTTCCAGTCGCCCCACCCGTACCTGGGGCTCTGCTCTGGAATCCCTTTCTTGCAGAGACACGTGAGCCAGACAACACTTTTCCACCCTTCCCACAAAATGACCCCAAACTCTTGGGAGCTGGGACAAATCCCCAGAGAGGGATACTCGTCCACAGTCCCTGAGGCCACCCCTCCAATCCACGGCTATCTCGGACACAACAACCAGAGACAAAAGCCTGAAGGAACGCCTCCCACTCGCCCTTGTTTCAGAGGCCCAGGAGCTCCCTCTCGGGCTCTACATCTGGCCTGCCATACCCTAGGCGCCACTCATAAGCTGAGTTTGTGTTTTCAGACTTCTGTGCCCTCAGCCTGGACCCACACAACCGCCAGGCTAGGGCCTCTGGAGCCACAGCGAAAGATTGTGCCTGCCATCTCCAAGGAAATTGTGCCCAATCCATTGACCACAACCCTACAGGTTAGGGAAAAGCTCCAAGGCCCCTGAGGCCATCAATAGTGTAGGCCACCCTGGACTAAGAGGGGCTCTCTGACAGCAGCGGAGCAACTATCTCCACTTAGACTCTCAGACAGTGTCCCCAGAGACAGAAGGTTGAAATGGACAGGCCCCCAGGCCCTAATCTGAACCTTAGCTTTGGTTTCCATGTGTCCGTCCTCAGAGGTCTGTTTTCGTAGACCAGCACACGGGGCTTTTCTGAGGCACCAAACCAAACCTCTCTCGCCTCCACATGGGGAGCTTACTTACTGGGGATCTATCAAACCCTTCAGGTAGGAGAGTTCCGCAGGGCCACTGAACAACCAGCACATTCCAAGGTTTCCATGGACCCAAACGCACATTATGACGCATCCTCAGGAGAGGCCACTTCAACTCAGCCCCCTGGTTAGCGTGCCCCAGAGGCAGCAGATCAAACATATCTTGTGGCTAATGGCCAATGGGAATGCGAGGCATGCTGTACAGGGATCCATCCTTCGAACCGTGCTCTCCAGTCCTTCCGTATGGTATGTCCTGGAGCCATGCAACAGGACTCGAATGTCCCACAGAAGGAAACCTGGTGGTTTGGGGCAACCTCCAAACTCAGCGTGGGAAAACTTCCTTGGCCTCAAGAGGCCCCCGCTTCATGAAGGTGCCATCATGGACACATACTCCAGACTCAGCCAACGTCTGATCCTCAGCCTGACTTCACATGCAGGAGATTTTGATTCAGCCTCTGCCTAGTGGGCCTGCTCTGCCCTTGGCTCCAATCCTCACTTTAGCTTGTGTTCCTAGACTTCCGTCCTCACACTCCTGGCCCACAAACCCTCCCTACTGGGAATTCTGGGGCCACAATGAAGCACTCTGCCTGCCTCCCAGGAGAAAAACTTTGTCTATGGTGCTGCCCAGAAACCCCAAATGAGGATCAAACTGCTTGGCCCTCGGCAACACCCCAATTGCATAGGCTACCTTAAACACTGATGCTCTGTCGCAAATAGCCTGAGCCCAGACCTTCCAACAGACACCGACACAGCTGGCTGCACACCCAGCACATTGGACCCGCCACTGCCTTAGGCCACCATCCATTCCCAACCTGGGTTTTCAGTCATCAGAACCTAGACCTTATCTCCAATCCCTGCACAGGGGGGAACCTGATGCACAAGTCAGAACCCCTCCTTCCCCATGGCAAGAAACCTTGCTGCTGGCAGTGAGTCAAACCTTCAGTGTAGGAGAAAACGGCATGGCCCATGAGGCCACGCCCATGTGTGAGGGCCGCCTTGGGCACAAACACACATTGTGACCCTCAGCGTGAGTACCTTATTCAAGTAACGCCTCTCAGTGATTGGACCAAGAGCCCGCATATGTGGCTTGCGATGCCCATAGGTACGCAGGTCTAACTAGATGGTGTGTATTCCAGTTGAGGGAACCCACTGCTGTGCTCTAGAGTCCCTCTCCTGGGTGGTCCCCTGTGGCAGAAAACAGTACTCTTCCCTTCCCACAGAATGAACCCAAACACTTGGGAGCTTGGACAATCCCCCGAGAGGAAGGCTCTTCCTCGGCCCCTGAAGCAACCCCTACCCTGAACGGCCACTGTGAACGCAACACCCAGAGACAAAAGCCTGAGCGACTGCCTCCCACTTGCCCTCCTTTGATATCCAGAGGATCTCCCCTCTCGGACTGGAGATCAGGCCTGCCATTACCTTGGCCCCTACCTGAGCCAAGTTTGCTTTTTCAGACATCTGTCCCCACAGCCCTGGCAAACACAGCCTCTAGGCTGGGTCCTCTGGAGCCATACCACAGGACCATGCCTGCTCTCTCCTGGGAAACTCTGTCCATTCCTTTGGCCACACACCTCCAGAATATGAGAAACCTCAAGGCCCCCGAGGACATACCATTACCGGGAGCCTCCCTGCACACACAGGGGCCTTCGGACACAAGCTGAGCTGCTACCTCCATGAAGGCATGCACACAGATGTCAACAGAGATAGAAGGTTGAGCCCGACAGGCCCTTAGGCCCTAATCTCAACTCTTGCTTTGATTTCCAGGTGTCACTCCTCAGAGGCTATGGTTCGAAGAACAGGATATGGGGCTTTCCTGAGGCACTGAACAGAACTTCTCTCGTCTCCACATGGGAAGCTTCCTTGTTGGAGCCGTGTCAAACACCTCAGTTTGGAGAATCCTGCAGAGTCCCTGAGCCACCTCCACATTCCAAGGTCTCCCAGGCCACCAAGCCACAGTAGGACTCATCTTCAGGAGAGTCCATTTCAACTCTCCCCTCTGGGTAGCTCACCCAGGAGCCCGCAGATTGAGCCTGCCTTGTCCTGACTAAAGAGTGGGAATATGAGGTGGCGTTCCCATGCATCCATGCTTAGACACCTGCTCTCGAGTCTTTCCGTATGGGGCCTCCTGGAACCATCCAATAGCACTCGACTTTCGTGCAGAAGGAAACCTTGAGGTTTGGAGTAGTTCACAAATCCCATCGTAGGCAAACCTTCCTGGCCTCATGAGGCCCCCACACCATTCAGGAAGAGGCCATGCTGGACAAAAACTCTAGCCTGAGGCACGTCTCATAGTTGAAATGAACTCAGTGCAAGAGATCTCGATTCAGCCTCTCAGAGTGGGCCTGCCGTGCCATCGGTCCCAAACCTCACGCTAGCTTGTGTTTTCAGACTTCCTTCCTCACACTCCTGGCAAACAAGCCCTCCGGACTAGGAACTCCAGAACCACAACCCAGCCCAGGGTCTGCCCAAGGGAAGAAAAACGTTTCCCTGTGGGGCTCTCTCCAGAAAACCCAGATGAGGATCAACCTGCTCGGGCCTCGACGGTACCCGAACTGGATAGGCTGCTCTGGGCACTCATGCTCTGTCTGACACAGCCTGAAGCCAGACGTCCAGACAGACAAGGAGACAGCTGGCCGCACACCCAGCACTTCGGACACGCCATGGTCTTATGCCGTCACCTCTTCCTAACCTTGGTTTTCAGATATCTGAACCTAGACATTATATCAATTCTCCACACAGCTGGGTATCGCAAGCACAACACAGAACTCCTCCTTCCCCGTGGCTGTAAAGCTTGCTCTTGGCATGGAGTCACACCTTCAGGGTGGGAGAAACCTTCCTGGTCCCTGATGCCACGCCCAAACGTGAGTGCTGCTTGGGCACAAATTCACACTCTGACCCTCAGCATGAGCCCCATGTCAAAGAAAGGCCTGTCAGGGCCTGGGCCAAGAGCCCGCATATGGGGCTTGCCAAGCCCCTATGCACCCAATCCTCACCAGTGTTTGAGTTTTCCAGTCGCCCCGCCCGTACCTGGGGCTCTGCTCTGGAATCCCTTTCTTGGAGAGACACGTGAGCCAGACAACACTTTTCCAACCTTCCCACAAAATGACCCCAAACTCTTGGGAGCTGGGACAAATCCCCAGAGAGGGATACTCGTCCACAATCCCTGAGGCCACCCCTCCAATCCACGGCTCTCTCGGACACAACATCCAGAGACAAAAGCCTGAAGGAACGCCTCCCACTCGCCCTTGTTTCAGAGGCCCAGGAGCTCCCTCTCGGGCTCTACATCTAACCTGCCATACCCTAGGCGCCACTCATAAGCTGAGTTTGTGTTTTCAGACTTCTGTGCCCTCAGCCTGGACCCACACAACCTCCGGGCTAGGGCCTCTGGAGCCACAGCGAAAGATTGTGCCTGCCCTCTCCAAGGAAATTGTGCCCAATCCATTGACCACAAACCTACAGGTTATGGAAAAGCTCCAAGGCCCCTGAGGCCATCAATAGTGTAGGCCACCCTGGACTAAGAGGGGCTCTCTGACACCAGCGGAGCAACTATCTCCACTTAGACTCTCAGACAGTGTCCCCAGAGACAGAAGGTTGAAATGGACAGGCCCCCAGGCCCTAATCTGAACCTTAGCTTTGGTTTCCATGTGTCCGTCCTCAGAGGTCTGTTTTCGTAGACCAGCACACGGGGCTTTTCTGAGGCTCCAAACAAAACCTCTCTCGCCTCCACATGGGGAGCTTACTTACTGGGGATGTATCAAACCCTTCAGGTAGGAGAGTTCCGCAGGGCCACTGAACAACCAGCACATTCCAAGGTTTCCATGGACCCAAACGCACATTATGACGCATCCTCAGGAGAGGCCATTTCAACTCAGCCCCCTGGTTAGCGTGCCCCAGAGGCAGCAGATCAAACATATCTTGTGGCTAATGGCCAATGGGAATGCGAGGCATGCTGTACAGGGATCCATCCTTCGAACCGTGCTCTCCAGTCCTTCCGTATGGTATGTCCTGGAGCCATGCAACAGGACTCGAATGTCCCACAGAAGGAAACCTGGTGGTTTGGGGCAACCTCCAAACTCAGCGTGGGAAAACTTCCTTGGCCTCATGAGGCCCCCGCTTCATGAAGGTGCCATCATGGACACATACTCCAGCCTCAGCCAACGTCTGATCCTCAGCCTGACTTCAGATGCAGGAGCTTTTGATTCAGCCTCTGCCTAGTGGGCCTGCTCTGCCCTTGGCTCCAATCCTCACTTTAGCTTGTGTTCCTAGACTTCCGTCCTCACACTCCTGGCCCACAAACCCTCCCTACTGGGAATTCTGGGGCCACAATGAAGCACTCCGCCTGCCTCCCAGGAGAAAAACTTTGTCTATGGTGCTGCCCAGAAACCCCAAATGAGGATCAAACTGCTTGGCCCTCGGCAACACCCCAATTGCATAGGCTACCTTAAACACTGATGCTCTGTCGCAAATAGCCTGAGCCCAGACCTTCCAACAGACACCGACACAGCTGGCTGCACACCCAGCACATTGGACCCGCCACTGCCTTAGGCCAACATCCATTCCCAACCTGGGTTTTCAGTCATCAGAACCTAGACCTTATCTCCAATCCCTGCACAGGGGGGAACCTGATGCACAAGTCAGAACCCCTCCTTCCCCATGGCAAGAAACCTTGCTACTGGCAGTGAGTCAAACCTTCAGTGTAGGAGAAAACGGCATGGCCCATGAGGCCACGCCCATGTGTGAGGGCCGCCTTGGGCACAAACACACATTGTGACCCTCAGCGTGAGTACCTTATTCAAGTAACGCCTCTCAGTGATTGGACCAAGAGCCCGCATATGTGGCTTGCCATGCCCATAGGCACGCAGGACTAACTAGATGGTGTGTATTCCAGTTGAGGGAACCCACTGCTGTGCTCTAGAGTCCCTCTCCTGGGGGGTCCCCTGTGGCAGAAAACAGTACTCTTCCCTTCCCACAGAATGAACCCAAACACTTGGGAGCTTGGACAATCCCCCGACAGGAAGGCTCTTCCTCGGCCCCTGAAGCAACCCCTACCCTGAACGGCCACTGTGAACGCAACACCCAGAGACAAAAGCCTGAGCGACTGTCTCCCACTTGCCCTCCTTTGATATCCAGAGGATCTCCCCTCTCGGACTGGAGATCAGGCCTGCCATTACCTTGGCCCCTACCTGAGCCAAGTTTGCTTTTTCAGACATCTGTCCCCACAGCCCTGGCAAACACAGCCTCTAGGCTGGGTCCTCTGGAGCCATACCACAGGACCATGCCTGCTCTCTCCTGGGAAACTCTGTCCATTCCTTTGGCCACACACCTCCAGAATATGAGAAACCTCAAGGCCCCCGAGGACATACCATTACCGGGAGCCTCCCTGCACACACAGGGGCCTTCGGACACAAGCTGAGCTGCTACCTCCATGAAGGCATGCACACAGATGTCAACAGAGATAGAAGGTTGAGCCCGACAGGCCCTTAGGCCCTAATCTCAACACTTGCTTTGTTTTCCAGGTGTCACTCCTCAGAGGCTTTGGTTCGAAGAACAGGATATGGGGCTTTCCTGAGGCACTGAACAGAACTTCTCTCGTCTCCACATGGGAAGCTTCCTTGTTGGAGCCGTGTCAAACACCTCAGGTTGGAGAATCCTGCAGAGTCCCTGAGCCACCTCCACATTCCAAGGTCTCCCAGGCCACCAAGCCACAGTAGGACTCATCTTCAGGAGAGTCCATTTCAACTCTCCCCTCTGGGTAGCTCACCCAGGAGCCCGCAGATTGAGCCTGCCTTGTCCTGACTAAAGAGTGGGAATATGAGGTGGCGTTCCCAGGCATCCATGCTTAGACACCTGCTCTCGAGTCTTTCCGTATGGGGCCTCCTGGAACCATCCAATAGCACTCGACTTTCGTGCAGAAGGAAACCTTGAGGTTTGGAGTAGTTCACAAATCCCATCGTAGGCAAACCTTCCTGGCCTCATGAGGCCCCCACACCATTCAGGAAGAGGCCATGCTGGACAAAAACTCTAGCCTGAGGCACGTCTCAGAGTTGAAATGACCTCAGTGCAGGAGATCTCGATTCAGCCTCTCAGAGTGGGCCTGCCGTGCCATCGGTCCCAAACCTCACGCTAGCTTGTGTTTTCAGACTTCCTTCCTCACACTCCTGGCAAACAAGCCCTCCGGACTAGGAACTCCAGAACCACAACCCAGCCCAGGGTCTGCCCAAGGGAAGAAAAACGTTTCCCTGTGGGGCTCTCTCCAGAAAACCCAGATGAGGATCAACCTGCTCGGGCCTCGACGGTACCCGAACTGGATAGGCTGCTCTGGGCACTCATGCTCTGTCTGACACAGCCTGAAGCCAGACGTCCAGACAGACAAGGAGACAGCTGGCCGCACACCCAGCACTTCGGACACGCCATGGTCTTATGCCGTCACCTCTTCCTAACCTTGGTTTTCAGATATCTGAACCTAGACATTATATCAATTCTCCACACAGCTGGGTATCGCAAGCACAACACAGAACTCCTCCTTCCCCGTGGCTGTAAAGCTTGCTCTTGGCATGGAGTCACACCTTCAGGGTGGTAGAAACCTTCCTGGTCCCTGATGCCACGCCCAAACTTGAGTGCTGCTTGGGCACAAATTCACACTCTGACCCTCAGCATGAGCCCCATGTCAAAGAAAGGCCTGTCAGGGCCTGGGCCAAGAGCCCGCATATGGGACTTGCCAAGCCCCTATGCACCCAATCCTCACCAGTGTTTGAGTTTTCCAGTCGCCCCGCCCGTACCTGGGGCTCTGCTCTGGAATCCCTTTCTTGGAGAGACACGTGAGCCAGACAACACTTTTCCACCCTTCCCACAAAATGACCCCAAACTCTTAGGAGCTGGGACAAATCCCCAGAGAGGGATACTCGTCCACAGTCCCTGAGGCCACCCCTCCAATCCACGGCTATCTCGGACACAACATCCAGAGACAAAAGCCTGAAGGAACGCCTCCCACTCGCCATTGTTTCAGAGGCCCAGGAGCTACCTCTCGGGCTGTACATCCGGCCTGCCATACCCTAGGCGACACTCATAAGCTGAGTTTGTGTTTTCAGACTTCTGTGCCCTCAGCCTTGGCTCACACAACCGCCAGGCTAGGGCCTCTGGAGCCACTGCGAAAGATTGTGCCTGCCCTCTCCAAGGAAATTGTGCCCAATCCATTGACCACAACCCTACAGGTTAGGGAAAAGCTCCAAGCCCCTGAGGCCATCAATAGTGTAGGCCACCCTGGACTAAGAGGGGCTCTCTGACACCAGCGTAGCAACTATCTCCACTTAGACTCTCAGACAGTGTCCCCAGAGACAGAAGGTTGAAATGGACAGGCCCCCAGGCCCTAATCTGAACCTTAGCTTTGGTTTCCATGTGTCCGTCCTCAGAGGTCTGTTTTCGTAGACAAGCACACGGGGCTTTTCTGAGGCACCAAACCAAACCTCTCTCGCCTCCACATGGGGAGCTTACTTACTGGGGATGTATCAAACCCTTCAGGTAGGAGAGTTCCGCAGGGCCACTGAACAACCAGCACATTCCAAGGTTTCCATGGACCCAAACCCACATTATGACGCATCCTCAGGAGAGGCCATTTCAACTCAGCCCCCTGGTTAGCGTGCCCCAGAGGCAGCAGATCAGACATATCTTGTGGCTAATGGCCAATGGGAATGCGAGGCATGCTGTACAGGGATCCATCCTTCGAACCGTGCTCTCCAGTCCTTCCGTATGGTATGTCCTGGAGCCATGCAACAGGACTCGAATGTCCTACAGAAGGAAACCTGGTGGTTTGGGGCAACCTCCAAACTCAGCGTGGGAAAACTTCCTTGGCCTCATGAGGCCCCCGCTTCATGAAGGTGCCATCATGGACACATACTCCAGCCTCAGCCAACGTCTGATCCTCAGCCTGACTTCAGATGCAGGAGCTTTTGATTCAGCCTCTGCCTAGTGGGCCTGCTCTGCCCTTGGCTCCAATCCTCACTTTAGCTTGTGTTCCTAGACTTCCGTCCTCACACTCCTGGCCCACAAACCCTCCCTACTGGGAATTCTGGGGCCACAATGAAGCACTCCGCCTGCCTCCCAGGAGAAAAACTTTGTCTATGGTGCTGCCCAGAAACCCCAAATGAGGATCAAACTGCTTGGCCCTCGGCAACACCCCAATTGCATAGGCTACCTTAAACACTGATGCTCTGTCGCAAATAGCCTGAGCCCAGAACTTCCAACAGACACCGACACAGCTGGCTGCACACCCAGCACATTGGACCCGCCACTGCCTTAGGCCAACATCCTTTCCCAACCTGGGTATTCAGTCATCAGAACCTAGACCTTATCTCCAATCCCTGCACAGGGGGGAACCTGATGCACAAGTCAGAACCCCTCCTTCCCCATGGCAAGAAACCTTGCTGCTGGCAGTGAGTCAAACCTTCAGTGTAGGAGAAAACGGCATGGCCCATGAGGCCACGCCCATGTGTGAGGGCCGCCTTGGGCACAAACACACATTGTGACCCTCAGCGTGAGTACCTTATTCAAGTAACGCCTCTCAGTGATTGGACCAAGAGCCCGCATATGTGGCTTGCCATGCCCATAGGCACGCAGGTCTAACTAGATGGTGTGTATTCCAGTTGAGGGTACCCACTGCTGTGCTCTAGAGTCCCTCTCCTGGGGGGTCCCCTGTGGCAGAAAACAGTACTCTTCCCTTCCCACAGAATGAACCCAAACACTTGGGAGCTTGGACAATCCCCCGAGAGGAAGGCTCTTCCTCGGCCCCTGAAGCAACCCCTACCCTGAACGGCCACTGTGAACGCAACACCCAGAGACAAAAGCCTGAGCGACTGCCTCCCACTTGCCCTCCTTTGATATCCAGAGGATCTCCCCTCTCGGACTGGAGATCAGGCCTGCCATTACCTTGGCCCCTACCTGAGCCAAGTTTGCTTTTTCAGACATCTGTCCCCACAGCCCTGGCAAACACAGCCTCTAGGCTGGGTCCTCTGGAGCCATACCACAGGACCATGCCTGCTCTCTCCTGGGAAACTCTGTCCATTCCTTTGGCCACACAACAGAATATGAGAAATCTCAAGGCCCCCAAGGACATACCATTACCGGGAGCCTCCCTGCACACACAGGGGCCTTCGGACACAAGCTGAGCTGCTACCTCCATGAAGGCATGCACACAGATGTCAACAGAGATAGAAGGTTGAGCCGGACAGGCCCTTAGCCCCTAATCTCAACTCTTGCTTTGTTTTCCAGGTGTCACTCCTCAGAGGCTTTGGTTCGAAGAACAGGATATGGGGCTTTCCTGAGGCACTGAACAGAACTTCTCTCGTCTCCACATGGGAAGCTTCCTTGTTGGAGCCGTGTCAAACACCTCAGGTTGGAGAATCCTGCAGAGTCCCTGAGCCACCTCCACATTCCAAGGTCTCCCAGGCCACCAAGCCACAGTAGGACTCATCTTCAGGAGAGTCCATTTCAACTCTCCCCTCTGGGTAGCTCACCCAGGAGCCCGCAGATTGAGCCTGCCTTGTCCTGACTAAAGAGTGGGAATATGAGGTGGCGTTCCCAGGCATCCATGCTTAGACACCTGCTCTCGAGTCTTTCCGTATGGGGCCTCCTGGAACCATCCAATAGCACTCGACTTTCGTGCAGAAGGAAACCTTGAGGTTTGGAGTAGTTCACAAATCCCATCGTAGGCAAACCTTCCTGGCCTCATGAGGCCCCCACACCATTCAGGAAGAGGCCATGCTGGACAAAAACTCTAGCCTGAGGCACGTCTCAGAGTTGAAATGACCTCAGTGCAGGAGATCTCGATTCAGCCTCTCAGAGTGGGCCTGCCGTGCCATCGGTCCCAAACCTCACGCTAGCTTGTGTTTTCAGACTTCCTTCCTCACACTCCTGGCAAACAAGCCCTCCGGACTAGGAACTCCAGAACCACAACCCAGCCCAGGGTCTGCCCAAGGGAAGAAAAACGTTTCCCTGTGGGGCTCTCTCCAGAAAACCCAGATGAGGATCAACCTGCTCGGGCCTCGATGGTACCCGAACTGGATAGGCTGCTCTGGGCACTCATGCTCTGTCTGACACAGCCTGAAGCCAGACGTCCAGACAGACAAGGAGACAGCTGGCCGCACACCCAGCACTTCGGACATGCCATGGTCTTATGCCGTCACCTCTTCCTAACCTTGGTTTTCAGATATCTGAACCTAGACATTATATCAATTCTCCACATAGCTGGGTATCGCAAGCACAACACAGAACTCCTCCTTCCCCGTGGCTGTAAAGCTTGCTCTTGGCATGGAGTCACACCTTCAGGGTGGGAGAAACCTTCCTGGTCCCTGATGCCACGCCCAAACTTGAGTGCTGCTTGGGCACAAATTCACACTCTGAACCTCAGCATGAGCCCCATGTCAAAGAAAAGCCTGTCAGGGCCTGGGCCAAGAGCCCGCATATGGGGCTTGCCAAGCCCCTATGCACCCAATCCTCACCAGTGTTTGAGTTTTCCAGTCGCCCCGCCCGTACCTGGGGCTCTGCTCTGGAATCCCTTTCTTGGAGAGACACGTGAGCCAGACAACACTTTTCCACCCTACCCACAAAATGACCCCAAACTCTTGGGAGCTGGGACAAATCCCCAGAGAGGAATACTCATCCACAGTCCCTGAGGCCACCCCTCCAATCCACGGCTATCTCGGACACAACATCCAGAGACAAAAGCCTGAAGGAACGCCTCCAACTCGCCCTTGTTTCAGAGGCCCAGGAGCTTCCTCTCAGGCTGTATATACGGCCTGCCATACCCTAGGCGCCACTCATAAGCTGAGTTTGTGTTTTCAGACTTCTGTGCCCTCAGCCTGGACCCACACAACCGCCAGGCTAGGGCCTCTGGAGCCACAGCGAAAGATTGTGCCTGCCCTCTCCAAGGAAATTGTGCCCAATCCATTGACCACAAACCTACAGGTTAGGGAAAAGCTCCAAGGCCCCTGAGGCCATCAATAGTGTAGGCCACCGTGGACTAAGAGGGGCTCTCTGACACCAGTGGAGCAACTATCTCCACTTAGACTCTCAGACAGTGTCCCCAGAGACAGAAGGTTGAAATGGACAGGCCCCCAGGCCCTAATCTGAACCTTAGCTTTGGTTTCCATGTGTCCGTCCTCAGAGGTCTGTTTTCGTAGACCAGCACACGGGGCTTTTCTGAGGCTCCAAACCAAACCTCTCTCGTCTCCACATGGGGAGCTTACTTACTGGGGATGTATCAAACCCTTCAGGTAGGAGAGTTCCGCAGGGCCACTGAACAACGAGCACATTCCAAGGTTTCCATGGACCCAAACGCACATTATGACGCATCCTCAGGAGAGGCCATTTCAACTCAGCCCCCTGGTTAGCGTGCCCCAGAGGCAGCAGATCAAACATATCTTGTGGCTAATGGCCAATGGGAATGCGAGGCATGCTGTACAGGGATCCATCCTTCGAACCGTGCTCTCCATTCCTTCCGTATGGTATGTCCTGGAGCCATGCAACAGGACTCGAATGTCCCACAGAAGGAAACCTGGTGGTTTGGGGCAACCTCCAAACTCAGCGTGGGAAAACTTCCTTGGCCTCATGAGGCCCCCGCTTCATGAAGGTGCCATCATGGACACATACTCCAGCCTCAGCCAACGTCTGATCCTCAGCCTGACTTCAGATGCAGGAGATTTTGATTCAGCCTCTGCCTAGTGGGCCTGCTCTGCCCTTGGCTCCAATCCTCACTTTAGCTTGTGTTCCTAGACTTCCGTCCTCACACTCCTGGCCCGCAAACCCTCCCTACTGGGAATTCTGGGGCCACAATGAAGCACTCCGCGTGCCTCCCAGGAGAAAAACTTTGTCTATGGTGCTGCCCCGAAACCCCAAATGAGGATCAAAGTGCTTGGCCCTCGGAAACACCCCAATTGCATAGGCTACCTTAAACAATGATGCTCTATCGCAAATAGCCTGAGCCCAGACCTTCCAACAGACACCGACACAGCTGGCTGCACACCCAGCACATTGGACCCGCCACTGCCTTAGGCCACCATCCATTCCCAACCTGGGTTTTCAGTCATCAGAACCTAGACCTTATCTCCAATCCCTGCACAGGGGGGAACCTGATGCACAAGTCAGAACCTCTCCTTCCCCATGGCAAGAAACCTTGCTGCTGGGAGTGAGTCAAACCTTCAGTGTAGGAGAAAACGGCATGGCCCATGAGGCCACGCCCATGTGTGAGGGCCGCCTTGGGCACAAACACACATTGTGACCCTCAGCGTGAGTACCTTATTCAAGTAACGCCTCTCAGTGATTGGATCAAGAGCCCGCATATGTGGTTTGCCATGCCCATAGGCACGCAGGACTAACTAGATGGTGTGTATTCCAGTTGAGGGAACCCACTGCTGTGCTCTAGAGTCCCTCTCCTGGGGGGTCCCCTGTGGCAGAAAACAGTACTCTTCCCTTCCCACAGAATGAACCCAAACACTTGGGAGCTTGGACAATCCCCCGAGAGGAAGGCTCTTCCTCGGCCCCTGAAGCAACCCCTACCCTGAACGGCCACTGTGAACGCAATACCCAGAGACAAAAGCCTGAGCGACTGCCTCCCACTTGCCCTCCTTTGATATCCAGAGGATCTCCCCTCTCGGACTGGAGATCAGGCCTGCCATTACCTTGGCCCCTACCTGAGCCAAGTTTGCTTTTTCAGACATCTGTCCCCACAGCCCTGGCAAACACAGCCTCTAGGCTGGGTCCTCTGGAGCCATACCACAGGACCATGCCTGCTCTCTCCTGGGAAACTCTGTCCATTCCTTTGGCCACACACCTCCAGAATATGAGAAACCTCAAGGCCCCCAAGGACATACCATTACCGGGAGCCTCCCTGCACACACAGGGGCCTTCAGACACAACCTGAGCTGCTACCTCCATGAAGGCATGCACACAGATGTCAACAGAGATAGAAGGTTGAGCCGGACAGGCCCTTAGGCCCTAATCTCAACTCTTGCTTTGTTTTCCAGGTGTCACTCCTCAGAGGCTTTGGTTCGAAGAACAGGATATGGGGCTTTCCTGAGGCACTGAACAGAACTTCTCTCGTCTCCACATGGGAAGCTTCCTTGTTGGAGCCGTGTCAAACACCTCAGGTTGGAGCATCCTGCAGAGTCCCTGAGCCACCTCCACATTCCAAGGTCTCCCAGGCCACCAAGCCACAGTAGGACTCATCTTCAGGAGAGTCCATTTCAACTCTCCCCTCTGGGTAGCTCACCCAGGAGCCCGCAGATTGAGCCTGCCTTGTCCTGACTAAAGAGTGGGAATATGAGGTGGTGTTCCCAGGCATCCATGCTTAGACACCTGCTCTCGAGTCTTTCCGTATGGGGCCTCCTGGAACCATCCAATAGCACTCGACTTTCGTGCAGAAGGAAACCTTGAGGTTTGGAGTAGTTCACAAATCCCATCGTAGGCAAACCTTCCTGGCCTCATGAGGCCCCCACACCATTCAGGAAGAGGCCATGCTGGACAAAAACTCTAGCCTGAGGCACGTCTCATAGTTGAAATGACCTCAGTGCAGGAGATCTCGATTCAGCCTCTCAGAGTGGGCCTGCCGTGCCATCGGTCCCAAACCTCACGCTAGCTTGTGTTTTCAGCGTTCCTTCCTCACACTCCTGGCAAACAAGCCCTCCGGACTAGGAACTCCAGAACCACAACCCAGCCCAGGGTCTGCCCAAGGGAAGATAAACGTTTCCCTGTGGGGCTCTCTCCAGAAAACCCAGATGAGGATCAACCTGCTCGGGCCTCGACGGTACCCGAACTGGATAGGCTGCTCTGGGCACTCATGCTCTGTCTGACACAGCCTGAAGCCAGACGTCCAGACAGACAAGGAGACAGCTGGCCGCACACCCAGCACTTCGGACACGCCATGGTCTTATGCCGTCCTCTTCCTAACCTTGGTTTTCAGATATCTGAACCTAGACATTATATCAATTCTCCACACAGCTGGGTATCGCAAGCACAACACAGAACTCCTCCTTCCCCGTGGCTGTAAAGCTTGCTCTTGGCATGGAGTCACACCTTCAGGGTGGGAGAAACCTTCCTGGTCCCTGATGCCACGCCCAAACTTGAGTGCTGCTTGGGCACAAATTCACACTCTGACCCTCAGCATGAGCCCCATGTTAAAGAAAGGTCTGTCAGGGCCTGGGCCAAGAGCCCGCATATGGGACTTGCCAAGCCCCTATGCACCCAATCCTCACCAGTGTTTGAGTTTTCCAGTCGCCCCGCCCGTACCTGGGGCTCTGCTCTGGAATCCCTTTCTTGGAGAGACACGTGAGCCAGACAACACTTTTCCACCCTTCCCACAAAATGACCCCAAACTCTTAGGAGCTGGGACAAATCCCCAGAGAGGGATACTCGTCCACAGTCCCTGAGGCCACCCCTCCAATCCACGGCTATCTCGGACACAACATCCAGAGACAAAAGCCTGAAGGAACGCCTCCCACTCGCCATTGTTTCAGAGGCCCAGGAGCTACCTCTCGGGCTGTACATCCGGCCTGCCATACCCTAGGCGCCTCTCATAAGCTGAGTTTGTGTTTTCAGACTTCTGTGCCTTCAGCCTGGACTCACAAAACCGCCAGGCTAGGGCCTCTGGAGCCACTGCGAAAGATTGTGCCTGCCCTCTCCAAGGAAATTGTGCCCAATCCATTGACCACAACCCTACAGGTTAGGGAAAAGCTCCAAGCCCCTGAGGCCATCAATAGTGTAGGCCACCCTGGACTAAGAGGGGCTCTCTGACACCAGCGGAGCAACTATCTCCACTTAGACTCTCAGACAGTGTCCCCAGAGACAGAAGGTTGAAATGGACAGGCCCCCAGGCCCTAATCTGAACCTTAGCTTTGGTTTCCATGTGTCCGTCCTCAGAGGTCTGTTTTCGTAGACCAGCACACGGGGCTTTTCTGAAGCTCCAAACCAAACCTCTCTCGCCTCCACATGGGGAGCTTACTTACTGGGGATATATCAAACCCTTCAGGTAGGAGAGTTCCGCAGGGCCACTGAACAACCAGCACATTCCAAGGTTTCCATGGACCCAAACGCACATTATGACGCATCCTCAGGAGAGGCCATTTCAACTCAGCCCCCTGGTTAGCGTGCCCCAGAGGCAGCAGATCAAACATATCTTGTGGCTAATTGCCAATGGGAATGCGAGGCATGCTGTACAGGGATCCATCCTTCGAACCGTGCTCTCCAGTCCTTCCGTATGGTATGTCCTGGAGCCATGCAACAGGACTCGAATGTCCCACAGAAGGAAACCTGGTGGTTTGGGGCAACCTCCAAACTCAGCGTGGGAAAACTTCCTTGGCCTCATGAGGCCCCCGCTTCATGAAGGTGCCATCATGGACACATACTCCAGACTCAGCCAACGTCTGATCCTCAGCCTGACTTCAGATGCAGGAGATTTTGATTCAGCCTCTGCCTAGTGGGCCTGCTCTGCCCTTGGCTCCAATCCTCACTTTAGCTTGTGTTCCTAGACTTCCGTCCTCACACTCCTGGCCCACAAACCCTCCCTACTGGCAATTCTGGGGCCACAATGAAGCACTACGCCTGCCTCCCAGGAGAAAAACTTTGTCTATGGTGCTGCCCAGAAACCCCAAATGAGGATCAAACTGCTTGGCCCACGGCAACACCCCAATTGCATAGGCTACCTTAAACACTGATGCTCTGTCGCAAATAGCCTGAGCCCAGACCTTCCAACAGACACCGACACAGCTGGCTGCACACCCAGCACATTGGACCCGCCACTGCCTTAGGCCAACATCCATTCCCAACCTGGGTTTTCAGTCATCAGAACCTAGACCTTATCTCCAATCCCTGCACAGGGGGGAACCTGATGCACAAGTCAGAACCCCTCCTTCCCCATGGCAAGAAACCTTGCTGCTGGCAGTGAGTCAAACCTTCAGTGTAGGAGAAAACGGCATGGCCCATGAGGCCACGCCCATGTGTGAGGGCCGCCTTGGGCACAAACACACATTGTGACCCTCAGCGTGAGTACCTTATTCAAGTAACGCCTCTCAGTGATTGGACCAAGAGCCTGCATATGTGGCTTGCCATGCCCATAGGCACGCAGGACTAACTAGATGGTGTGTATTCCAGTTGAGGGAACCCACTGCTGTGCTCTAGAGTCCCTCTCCTGGTGGGTCCCCTGTGGCAGAAAACAGTACTCTTCCCTTCCCACAGAATGAACCCAAACACTTGGGAGCTTGGACAATCCCCCGAGAGGAAGGCTCTTCCTCGGCCCCTGAAGCAACCCCTACCCTGAACGGCCACTGTGAACGCAATACCCAGAGACAAAAGCCTGAGCGACTGCCTCCCACTTGCCCTCCTTTGATATCCAGAGGATCTCCCCTCTCGGACTGGAGATCAGGCCTGCCATTACTTTGGCCCCTACCTGAGCCAAGTTTGCTTTTTCAGACATCTGTCCCCACAGCCCTGGCAAACACAGCCTCTAGGCTGGGTCCTCTGGAGCCATACCACAAGACCATGCCTGCTCTCTCCTAGGAAACTATGTCCATTCCTTTGGCCACACACCTCCAGAATATGAGAAACCTCAAGGCCCCCGAGGACATACCATTACCGGGAGCCTCCCTGCACACACAGGGGCCTTCGGACACAAGCTGAGCTGCTACCTCCATGAAGGCATGCACAGAGATGTCAACAGAGATAGAAGGTTGAGCCGGACAGGCCCTTAGGCCCTAATCTCAACTCTTGCTTTGTTTTCCAGGTGTCACTCCTCAGAGGCTTTGGTTCGAAGAACAGGATATGGGGCTTTCCTGAGGCACTGAACAGAACTTCTCTCGTCTCCACATGGGAAGCTTCCTTGTTGGAGCCGTGTCAAACACCTCAGGTTGGAGAATCCTGCAGAGTCCCTGAGCCACCTCCACATTCCAAGGTCTCCCAGGCCACCAAGCCACAGTAGGACTCATCTTCAGGAGAGTCCATTTCAACTCTCCCCTCTGGGTAGCTCACCCAGGAGCCCGCAGATTGAGCCTGCCTTGTCCTGACTAAAGAGTGGGAATATGAGGTGGCGTTCCCAGGCATCCATGCTTAGACACCTGCTCTCGAGTCTTTCCGTATGGGGCCTCCTGGAACCATCCAATAGCACTCGACATTCGTGCAGAAGGAAACCTTGAGGTTTGGAGTAGTTCACAAATCCCATCGTAGGCAAACCTTCCTGGCCTCATGAGGCCCCCACACCATTCAGGAAGAGGCCATGCTGGACAAAAACTCTAGCCTGAGGCACGTCTCAGAGTTGAAATGACCTCAGTGCAGGAGATCTCGATTCAGCCTCTCAGAGTGGGCCTGCCGTGCCATCGGTCCCAAACCTCACGCTAGCTTGTGTTTTCAGACTTCCTTCCTCACACTCCTGGCAAACAAGCCCTCCGGACTAGGAACTCCAGAACCACAACCCAGCCCAGGGTCTGCCCAAGGGAAGAAAAACGTTTCCCTGTGGGGCTCTCTCCAGAAAACCCAGATGAGGATCAACCTGCTCGGGCCTCGACGGTACCCGAACTGGATAGGCTGCTCTGGGCACTCATGCTCTGTCTGACACAGCCTGAAGCCAGACGTCCAGACAGACAAGGAGACAGCTGGCCGCACACCCAGCACTTCGGACACGCCATGGTCTTATGCCGTCACCTCTTCCTAACCTTGGTTTTCAGATATCTGAACCTAGACATTATATCAATTCTCCACACAGCTGGGTATCGCAAGCACAACACAGAACTCCTCCTTCCCCGTGGCTGTAAAGCTTGCTCTTGGCATGGAGTCACACCTTCAGGGTGGGAGAAACCTTCCTGGTCCCTGATGCCACGCCCAAACTTGAGTGCTGCTTGGGCACAAATTCACACTCTGACCCTCAGCATGAGCCCCATTTCAAAGAAAGGCCTGTCAGGGCCTGGGCCAAGAGCCCGCATATGGGACTTGCCAAGCCCCTATGCACCCAATCCTCACCAGTGTTTGAGTTTTCCAGTCGCCCCGCCCGTACCTGGGGCTCTGCTCTGGAATCCCTTTCTTGGAGAGACACGTGAGCAAGACAACACTTTTCCACCCTTCCCACAAAATGACCCCAAACTCTTAGGAGCTGGGACAAATCCCCAGAGAGGGATACTCTTCCACAGTCCCTGAGGCCTCCCCTCCAATCCACGGCTATCTCGGACACAACATCCAGAGACAAAAGCCTGAAGGAACGCCTCCCACTCGCTATTGTTTCAGAGGCCCAGGAGCTACCTCTCGGGCTGTACATCCGGCCTGCCATACCTAGGCGCCACTCATAAGCTGAGTTTGTGTTTTCAGACTTCTGTGCCCTCAGCCTGGACTCACACAACCGCCAGGCTAGGGCCTCTGGAGCCACTGCGAAAGATTGTGCCTGCCCTCTCCAAGGAAATTGTGCCCAATCCATTGACCACAACCCTACAGGTTAGGGAAAAGCTCCAAGCCCCTGAGGCCATCAATAGTGTAGGCCACCCTGGACTAAGAGGGGCTCTCTGACACCAGCGGAGCAACTATCTCCACTTAGACTCGCAGACAGTGTCCCCAGAGACAGAAGGTTGAAATGGAAGGCCCCCAGGCCCTAATCTGAACCTTAGCTTTGGTTTCCATGTGTCCGTCCTCAGAGGTCTGTTTTCGTAGACCAGCACAGGGGGCTTTTCTGAGGCTCCAAACCAAACCTCTCTCGCCTCCACATGGGGAGCTTACTTACTGGGGATATATCAAACCCTTCAGGTAGGAGAGTTCCGCAGGGCCACTGAACAACCAGCACATTCCAAGGTTTCCATGGACCCAAACGCACATTATGACGCATCCTCAGGAGAGGCCATTTCAACTCAGCCCCCTGGTTAGCGTGCCCCAGAGGCAGCAGATCAAACATATCTTGTGGCTAATGGCCAATGGGAATGCGAGGCATGCTGTACAGGGATCCATCCTTCGAACCGTGCTCTCCAGTCCTTCCGTATGGTATGTCCTGGAGCCATGCAACAGGACTCGAATGTCCCACAGAAGGAAACCTGGTGGTTTGGGGCAACCTCCAAACTCAGCGTGGGAAAACTTCCTTGGCCTCATGAGGCCCCCGCTTCATGAAGGTGCCATCATGGACACATACTCCAGCCACAGCCAAAGTCTGATCCTCAGCCTGACTTCAGATGCAGGAGATTTTGATTCAGCCTCTGCCTAGTGGGCCTGCTCTGCCCTTGGCTCCAATCCTCACTTTAGCTTGTGTTCCTAGACTTCCGTCCTCACACTCCTGGCCCACAAACCCTCCCTACTGGGAATTCTGGGGCCACAATGAAGCACTCCGCCTGCCTCCCAGGAGAAAAACTTTGTCTATGGTGCTGCCCAGAAACCCCAAATGAGGATCAAACTGCTTGGCCCTCGGCAACACCCCAATTGCATAGGCTACCTTAAACACTGATGCTCTGTCGCAAATAGCCTGAGCCCAGACCTTCCAACAGACACCGACACAGCTGGCTGCACACCCAGCACATTGGACCCGCCACTGCCTTAGGCCACCATCCATTCCCAACCTGGGTTTTCAGTCATCAGAACCTAGACCTTATCTCCAATCCCTGCACAGGGGGGAACCTGATGCACAAGTCAGAACCCCTCCTTCCCCATGGCAAGAAACCTTGCTGCTGGCAGTGAGTCAAACCTTCAGTGTAGGAGAAAACGGCATGGCCCATGAGGCCACGCCCATGTGTGAGGGCCGCCTTGGGCACAAACACACATTGTGACCCTCAGCGTGAGTACCTTATTCAAGTAACGCCTCTCAGTGATTGGACCAAGAGCCTGCATATGTGGCTTGCCATGCCCATAGGCACGCAGGACTAACTAGATGGTGTGTATTCCATTTGAGGGAACCCACTGCTGTGCTCTAGAGTCCCTCTCCTGGGGGGTCCCCTGTGGCAGAAAACAGTACTCTTCCCTTCCCACAGAATGAACCCAAACACTTGGGAGCTTGGACAATCCCCCGAGAGGAAGGCTCTTCCTCGGCCCCTGAAGCAACCCCTACCCTGAACGGCCACTGTGAACGCAACACCCAGAGACAAAAGCCTGAGCGACTGCCTCCCACTTGCTCTCCTTTGATATCCAGAGGATCTCTCCTCTCGGACTGGAGATCAGGCCTGCCAATACCTTGGCCGCTACCTGAGCCAAGTTTGCTTTTTCAGACATCTGTCCCCACAGCCCTGGCAAACACAGCCTCTAGGCTGGGTCCTCTGGAGCCATACCACAGGACCATGCCTGCTCTCTCCTGGGAAACTCTGTCCATTCCTTTGGCCACACACCTCCAGAATATGAGAAACCTCAAGGCCCCCGAGGACATACAATTACCGGGAACCTCCCTGCACACACAGGGGCCTTCGGACACAAGCTGAGCTGCTACCTCCATGAAGGCATGCACACAGATGTCAACAGAGATAGAAGGTTGAGCCGACAGGCCCTTAGGCCCTAATCTCAACTCTTGCTTTGTTTTCCAGGTGTCACTTCTCAGAGGCTTTGGTTCGAAGAACAGGATATGGGGCTTTCCTGAGGCACTGAACAGAACTTCTCTCGTCTCCACATGGGAAGCTTCCTTGTTGGAGCCGTGTCAAACACCTCAGGTTGGAGAATCCTGCAGAGTCCCTGAGCCACCTCCACATTCCAAGGTCTCCCAGGCCACCAAGCCACAGTAGGACTCATCTTCAGGAGAGTCCATTTCAACTCTCCCCTCTGGGTAGCTCACCCAGGAGCCCGCAGATTGAGCCTGCCTTGTCCTGACTAAAGAGTGGGAATATGAGGTGGCGTTCCCAGGCATCGATGCTTAGACACCTGCTCTCGAGTCTTTCCGTATGGGGCCTCCTGGAACCATCCAATAGCACTCGACGTTCGTGCAGAAGGAAACCTTGAGGTTTGGAGTAGTTCACAAATCCCATCGTAGGCAAACCTTCCTGGCCTCATGAGGCCCCCACACCATTCAGGAAGAGGCCATGCTGGACAAAAACTCTAGCCTGAGGCACGTCTCAGAGTTGAAATGACCTCAGTGCAGGAGATCTCGATTCAGCCTCTCAGAGTGGGCCTGCCGTGCCATCGGTCCCAAACCTCACGCTAGCTTGTGTTTTCAGACTTCCTTCCTCACACTCCTGGCAAACAAGCCCTCCGGACTAGGAACTCCAGAACCACAACCCAGCCCAGGGTCTGCCCAAGGGAAGAAAAACGTTTCCCTGTGGGGCTCTCTCCAGAAAACCCAGATGAGGATCAACCTGCTCGGGCCTCGACGGTACCCGAACTGGATAGGCTGCTCTGGGCACTCATGCTCTGTCTGACACAGCCTGAAGCCAGACGTCCAGACAGACAAGGAGACAGCTGGCCGCACACCCAGCACTTCGGACACGCCATGGTCTTATGCCGTCACCTCTTCCTAACCTTGGTTTTCAGATATCTGAACCTAGACATTATATCAATTCTCCACACAGCTGGGTATCGCAAGCACAACACAGAACTCCTCCTTCCCCGTGGCTGTAAAGCTTGCTCTTGGCATGGAGTCACACCTTCAGGGTGGGAGAAAGCTTCCTGGTCCCTGATGCCACGCCCAAACTTGAGTGCTGCTTGGGCACAAATTCACACTCTGACCCTCAGCATGAGCCCCATGTCAAAGAAAGGCCTGTCAGGGCCTGGGCCAAGAGCCCGCATATGGGGCTTGCCAAGCCCCTATGCACACAATCCTCACCAGTGTTTGAGTTTTCCAGTCGCCCCGCCCGTACCTGGGGCTCTGCTCTGGAATCCCTTTCTTGGAGAGACACGTGAGCCAGACAACACTTTTCCACCCTTCCCACAAAATGACCCCAAACTCTTGGGAGCTGGGACAAATCCCCAGAGAGGGATACTCGTCCACAGTCCCTGAGGCCACCCCTCCAATCCACGGCTATCTCGGACACAACATCCAGAGACAAAAGCCTGAAGGAACGCCTCCCACTCGCCCTTGTTTCAGAGGCCCAGGAGCTCCCTCTCGGGCTGTACATCCGGCCTGCCATACCCTAGGCGCCACTCATAAGCTGAGTTTGTGTTTTCAGACTTCTGTGCCCTCGGCCTGGACCCACACAACCGCCAGGTTAGGGCCTCTGGAGCCACAGCGAAAGATTGTGCCTGCCCTCTCCAAGGAAATTGTGCCCAATCCATTGACCACAACCCTACAGGTTAGGGAAAAGCTCCAAGGTCCCTGAGGCCATCAATAGTGTAGGCCACCCTGGACTAAGAGGGGCTCTCTGACACCAGCGGAGCAACTATCTCCACTTAGACTCTCAGACAGTGTCCCCAGAGACAGAAGGTTGAAATGGACAGGCCCCCAGGCCCTAATCTGAACCTTAGCTTTGGTTTCCATGTGTCCGTCCTCAGAGGTCTGTTTTCGTAGACCAGCACACGGGGCTTTTCTGAGGCTCCAAACCAAACCTCTCTCGTCTCCACATGGGGAGCTTACTTACTGGGGATGTATCAAACCCTTCAGGTAGGAGAGTTCCGCAGGGCCACTGAACAACCAGCACATTCCAAGGTTTCCATGGACCCAAACGCACATTATGACGCATCTTCAGGAGAGGCCATTTCAACTCATACCCCTGGTTAGCGTGCTCCAGAGGCAGCAGATCAAACATATCTTGTGGCTAATGGCCAATGGGAATGCGAGGCATGCTGTACAGGGATCCATCCTTCGAACCGTGCTCTCCAGTCCTTCCGTATGGTATGTCCTGGAGCCATGCAACAGGACTCGAATGTCCCACAGAAGGAAACCTGGTGGTTTGGGGTAACCTCCAAACTCAGCGTGGGAAAACTTCCTTGGCCTCATGAGGCCCCCGCTTCATGAAGGTGCCAACATGGACACATACTCCAGCCTCAGCCAACGTCTGATCCTCAGCCTGACTTCAGATGCAGGAGATTTTGATTCAGCCTCTGCCTAGTGGGCCTGCTCTGCCCTTGGCTCCAATCCTCACTTTAGCTTGTGTTCCTAGACTTCCGTCCTCACACTCCTGGCCCGCAAACCCTCCCTACTGGGAATTCTGGGGCCACAATGAAGCACTTCGCCTGCCTCCCAGGAGAAAAACTTTGTCTATGGTGCTGCCCAGAAACCCCAAATGAGGATCAAACTGCTTGGCCCTCGGCAACACCCCAATTGCATAGGCTACCTTAAACACTGATGCTCTGTCGCAAATAGCCTGAGCCCAGACCTTCCAACAGACACCGACACAGCTGGCTGCACACCCAGCACATTGGACCCGCCACTGCCTTAGGCCACCATCCATTCCCAACCTGGGTTTTCAGTCATCAGAACCTAGACCTTATCTCCAATCCCTGCACAGGGGGGAACCTGATGCACAAGTCAGAACCCCTCCTTCCCCATGGCAAGAAACCTTGCTGCTGGCAGTGAGTCAAAACTTCAGTGTAGGAGAAAACGGCATGGCCCATGAGGCCACGCCCATGTGTGAGGGCCGCCTTGGGCACAAACACACATTGTGACCCTCAGCGTGAGTACCTTATTCAAGTAACGCCTCTCAGTGATTGGACCAAGAGCCCGCATATGTGGCTTGCCATGCCCATAGGCACGCAGGACTAACTAGATGGTGTGTATTCCAGTTGAGGGAACCCGCTGCTGTGCTCTAGAGTCCCTCTCCTGGGGGGTCCCCTGTGGCAGAAAACAGTACTCTTCCCTTCCCACAGAATGAACCCAAACACTTGGGAGCTTGGACAATCCCCCGAGAGGAAGGCTCTTCCTCGGCCCCTGAAGCAACCCCTACCCTGAACGGCCACTGTGAACGCAACACCCAGAGACAAAAGCCTGAGCGACTGCCTCCCACTTGCCCTCCTTTGATATCCAGAGGATCTCCCCTCTCGGACTGGAGATCAGGCCTGCCATTACCTTGGCCCCTACCTGAGCCAAGTTTGCTTTTTCAGACATCTGTCCCCACAGCCCTGGCAAACACAGCCTCTAGGCTGGGTCCTCTGGAGCCATACCACAGGACCATGCCTGCTCTCTCCTGGGAAACTCTGTCCATTCCTTTGGCCACACACCTCCAGAATATGAGAAACCTCAAGGCCCCCGAGGACATACCATTACCGGGAGCCTCCCTGCACACACAGGGGCCTTCGGACACAAGCTGAGCTGCTACCTCCATGAAGGCATGCACACAGATGTCAACAGAGATAGAAGGTTGAGCCGGACAGGCCCTTAGGCCCTAATCTCAACTCTTGCTTTGTTTTCCAGGTGTCACTCCTCAGAGGCTTTGGTTCGAAGAACAGGATATGGGGCTTTCCTGAGGCACTGAACAGAACTTCTCTCGTCTCCACATGGGAAGCTTCCTTGTTGGAGCCGTGTCAAACACCTCAGGTTGGAGAATCCTGCAGAGTCCCTGAGCCACCTCCACATTCCAAGGTCTCCCAGGCCAATAAGCCACAGTAGGACTCATCTTCAGGAGAGTCCATTTCAACTCTCCCCTCTGGGTAGCTCACCCAGGAGCCCGCAGATTGAGCCTGCCTTGTCCTGACTAAAGAGTGGGAATATGAGGTGGCGTTCCCAGGCATCCATGCTTAGACACCTGCTTTCGAGTCTTTCCGTATGGGGCCTCCTGGAACCATCCAATAGCACTCGACTTTCGTGCAGAAGGAAACCTTGAGTTTTGGAGTAGTTCACAAATCACATCGTAGGCAAACCTTCCTGGCCTCATGAGGCCCCCACACCATTCAGGAAGAGGCCATGCTGGACAAAAACTCTAGCCTGAGGCACGTCTCAGAGTTGAAATGACCTCAGTGCAGGAGATCTCGATTCAGCCTCTCAGAGTGGGCCTGCCGTGCCATCGGTCCCAAACCTCACACTAGCTTGTGTTTTCAGACTTCCTTCCTCACACTCCTGGCAAACAAGCCCTCCGGACTAGGAACTCCAGAACCACAACCCAGCCCAGGGTCTGCCCAAGGGAAGAAAAACGTTTCCCTGTGGGGCTCTCTCCAGAAAACCCAGATGAGGATCAACCTGCTCGGGCCTCGACGGTACCCGAACTGGATAGGCTGCTCTGGGCACTCATGCTCTGTCTGACACAGCCTGAAGCCAGACGTCCAGACAGACAAGGAGACAGCTGGCCGCACACCCAGCACTTCGGACATGCCATGGTCTTATGCCGTCACCTCTTCCTAACCTTGGTTTTCAGATATCTGGACCTAGACATTATATCAATTCTCCACACAGCTGGGTATCGCAAGCGCAACACAGAACTCCTCCTTCCCCGTGGCTGTAAAGCTCTCCCTTGGCATGGAGTCACACCTTCAGGGTGGGAGAAACCTTCCTGGTCCTTGATGACACGCCCAAACTTGAGTGCTGCTTGGGCACAAATTCACACTCTGACCTCAGCATGAGCCCCATGTCAAAGAAAGGCCTGTCAGGGCCTGGGCCAAGAGCCTGCATATGGGGCTTGCCAAGCCCCTATGCACCCAATCCTCACCAGTGTTTGAGTTTTCCAGTCGCCCCGCCCGTACCTGGGGCTCTGCTCTGGAATCCCTTTCTTGGAGAGACACGTGAGCCAGACAACACTTTTCCACCCTTCCCACAAAATGACCCCAAACTCTTGGGAGCTGGGACAAATCCCCAGAGAGGGATACTCGTCCACAGTCCCTGAGGCCACCCCTCCAATCCACGGCTATCTCGGACACAACATCCAGAGACAAAAGCCTGAAGGAACGCCTCCCACTCGCCCTTGTTTCAGAGGCCCAGGACCTCCCTCTCGGGCTGTACATCCGGCCTGCCATACCCTAGGCGCCACTCATAAGGAGAGTTTGTGTTTTCAGACTTCTGTGCCCTCAGCCTGGACCCACACAACCGCCAGGCTAGGGCCTCTGGAGCCACAGCGAAAGATTGTGCCTGCCCTCTCCAAGGAAATTGTGCCCAATCCATTGACCACAACCCTACAGGTTAGGGAAAAGCTCCAAGGCCCCTGAGGCCATCAATAGTGTAGGCCACCCTGGACTAAGAGGGGCTCTCTGACACCAGCGGAGCAACTATCTCCACTTAGACTCTCAGACAGTGTCCCCAGAGACAGAAGGTTGAAATGGACAGGCCCCCAGGCCCTAATCTGAACCTTAGCTTTGGTTTCCATGTGTCCGTCCTCAGAGGTCTGTTTTCGTAGACCAGCACACGGGGCTTTTCTGAGGCTCCAAACCAAACCTCTCTCGTCTCCACATGGGGAGCTTACTTACTGGGGATGTATCAAACCCTTCAGGTAGGAGAGTTCCGCAGGGCCACTGAACAACCAGCACATTCCAAGGTTTCCATGGACCCAAACGCACATTATGACGCATCCTCAGGAGAGGCCATTTCAACTCAGCCCCCTGGTTAGCGTGCCCCAGAGGCAGCAGATCAAACATATCTTGTGGCTAATGGCCAATGGGAATGCGAGGCATGCTGTACAGGGATCCATCCTTCGAACCGTGCTCTCCAGTCCTTCCGTATGGTATGTCCTGGAGCCATGCAACAGGACTCGAATGTCCCACAGAAGGAAACCTGGTGGTTTGGGGCAACCTCCAAACTCAGCGTGGGAAAACTTCCTTGGCCTAATGAGGCCCCCGCTTCATGAAGGTGCCAACATGGACACATACTCCAGCCTCAGCCAACGTCTGATCCTCAGCCTGACTTCAGATGCAGGAGATTTTGATTCAGCCTCTGCCTAGTGGGCCTGCTCTGCCCTTGGCTCCAATCCTCACTTTAGCTTGTGTTCCTAGACTTCTGTCCTCACACTCCTGGCCCGCCAACCCTCCCTACTGGGAATTCTGGGGCCACAATGAAGCACTCCGCCTGCCTCCAGGAGAAAAACTTTGTCTATGATGCTGCCCAGAAACCCCAAATGAGGATCAACCTGCTCGGGCCTCGACGGTACCCGAACTGGATAGGCTGCCCTGGGCACTCATGCTCTGTCTGACACAGCCTGAAGCCAGACGTCCAGACAGACAAGGAGACAGCTGGCCGCACACCCAGCACTTCGGACACGCCATGGTCTTATGCCGTCACCTCTTCCTAACTTTGGTTTTCAGATATCTGAACCTAGACATTATATCAATTCTCCACACAGCTGGGTATCGCAAGCGCAACACAGAACTCCTCCTTCCCCGTGGCTGTAAAGCTCTCCCTTGGCATGGAGTCACACCTTCAGGGTGGGAGAAACCTTCCTGGTCCCTGATGCCACGCCCAAACTTGAGTGCTGCTTGGGCACAAATTCACACTCTGACCCTCAGCATGAGCCCCATGTCAAAGAAAGGCCTGTCAGGGCCTGGGCCAAGAGCCCGCATATGGGGCTTGCCAAGCCCCTATGCACCCAATCCTCACCAGTGTTTGAGTTTTCCAGTCGCCCCGCCCGTACCTGGGGCTCTGCTCTGGAATCCCTTTCTTGGAGAAACACGTGAGCCAGACAACACTTTTCCACCCTTCCCACAAAATGACCCCAAACTCTTGGGAGCTGGGACAAATCCCCAGAGAGGGATACTCGTCCACAGTCCCTGAGGCCACCCCTCCAATCCACGGCTATCTCGGACACAACATCCAGAGACAAAAGCCTGAAGGAACGCCTCCCACTCGCCCTTGTTTCAGAGGCCCAGGACCTCCCTCTCGGGCTGTACATCCGGCCTGCCATACCCTAGGCGCCACTCATAAGCTGAGTTTGTGTTTTCAGACTTCTGTGCCCTCAGCCTGGACCCACACAACCGCCAGGCTAGGGCCACTGGAGCCACAGCGAAAGATTGTGCCTGCCCTCTCCAAGGAAATTGTGCCCAATCCATTGACCACAACCCTACAGGTTAGGGAAAAGCTCCAAGGCCCCTGAGGCCATCAATAGTGTAGGCCACCCTGGACTAAGAGGGGCTCTCTGACACCAGCGGAGCATCTACCTCCACTTAGACTCTCAGACAGTGTCCCCAGAGACAGAAGGTTGAAATGGACAGGCCCCCAGGCCCTAATCTGAACCTTAGCTTTGGTTTCCATGTGTCCGTCCTCAGAGGTCTGTTTTCATAGACCAGCACACGGGGCTTTTCTGAGGCTCCAAACCAAACCTCTCTCGTCTCCACATGGGGAGCTTACTTACTGGGGATGTATCAAACCCTTCAGGTAGGAGAGTTCCGCAGGGCCACTGAACAACCAGCACATTCCAAGGTTTCCATGGACCCAAACGCACATTATGACGCATCCTCAGGAGAGGCCATTTCAACTCAGCCCCCTGGTTAGCGTGCCCCAGAGGCAGCAGATCAAACATATCTTGTGGCTAATGGCCAATGGGAATGCGAGGCATGCTGTACAGGGATCCATCCTTCGAACCGTGCTCTCCAGTCCTTCCGTATGGTATGTCCTGGAGCCATGCAACAGGACTCGAATGTCCCACAGAAGGAAACCTGGTGGTTTGGGGCAACCTCCAAACTCAGCGTGGGAAAACTTCCTTGGCCTAATGAGGCCCCCGCTTCATGAAGGTGCCAACATGGACACATACTCCAGCCTCAGCCAACGTCTGATCCTCAGCCTGACTTCAGATGCAGGAGATTTTGATTCAGCCTCTGCCTAGTGGGCCTGCTCTGCCCTTGGCTCCAATCCTCACTTTAGCTTGTGTTCCTAGACTTCTGTCCTCACACTCCTGGCCCGCAAACCCTCCCTACTGGGAATTCTGGGGCCACAATGAAGCACTCCGCCTGCCTCCAGGAGAAAAACTTTGTCTATGATGCTGCCCAGAAACCCCAAATGAGGATCAACCTGCTCGGGCCTCGACGGTACCCGAACTGGATAGGCTGCCCTGGGCACTCATGCTCTGTCTGACACAGCCTGAAGCCAGACGTCCAGACAGACAAGGAGACAGCTGGCCGCACACCCAGCACTTCGGACACGCCATGGTCTTATGCCGTCACCTCTTCCTAACTTTGGTTTTCAGATATCTGAACCTAGACATTATATCAATTCTCCACACAGCTGGGTATCGCAAGCGCAACACAGAACTCCTCCTTCCCCGTGGCTGTAAAGCTCTCCCTTGGCATGGAGTCACACCTTCAGGGTGGGAGAAACCTTCCTGGTCCCTGATGCCACGCCCAAACTTGAGTGCTGCTTGGGCACAAATTCACACTCTGACCCTCAGCATGAGCCCCATGTCAAAGAAAGGCCTGTCAGGGCCTGGGCCAAGAGCCCGCATATGGGGCTTGCCAAGCCCCTATGCACCCAATCCTCACCAGTGTTTGAGTTTTCCAGTCGCCCCGCCCGTACCTGGGGCTCTGCTCTGGAATCCCTTTCTTGGAGAAACACGTGAGCCAGACAACACTTTTCCACCCTTCCCACAAAATGACCCCAAACTCTTGGGAGCTGGGACAAATCCCCAGAGAGGGATACTCGTCCACAGTCCCTGAGGCCACCCCTCCAATCCACGGCTATCTCGGACACAACATCCAGAGACAAAAGCCTGAAGGAACGCCTCCCACTCGCCCTTGTTTCAGAGGCCCAGGACCTCCCTCTCGGGCTGTACATCCGGCCTGCCATACCCTAGGCGCCACTCATAAGCTGAGTTTGTGTTTTCAGACTTCTGTGCCCTCAGCCTGGACCCACACAACCGCCAGGCTAGGGCCACTGGAGCCACAGCGAAAGATTGTGCCTGCCCTCTCCAAGGAAATTGTGCCCAATCCATTGACCACAACCCTACAGGTTAGGGAAAAGCTCCAAGGCCCCTGAGGCCATCAATAGTGTAGGCCACCCTGGACTAAGAGGGGCTCTCTGACACCAGCGGAGCAACTACCTCCACTTAGACTCTCAGACAGTGTCCCCAGAGACAGAAGGTTGAAATGGACAGGCCCCCAGGCCCTAATCTGAACCTTAGCTTTGGTTTCCATGTGTCCGTCCTCAGAGGTCTGTTTTCGTAGACCAGCACACGGGGCTTTTCTGAGGCTCCAAACCAAACCTCTCTCGTCTCCACATGGGGAGCTTACTTACTGGGGATGTATCAAACCCTTCAGGTAGGAGAGTTCCGCAGGGCCACTGAACAACCAGCACATTCCAAGGTTTCCATGGACCCAAACGCACATTATGACGCATCCTCAGGAGAGGCCATTTCAACTCAGCCCTCTGGTTAGCGTGCCCCAGAGGCAGCAGATCAAACATATCTTGTGACTAATGGCCAATGGGAATGCGAGGCATGCTGTACAGGGATCCATCCTTCGAACCGTGCTCTCCAGTCCTTCCGTATGGTATGTCCTGGAGCCATGCAACAGGACTCGAATGTCCCACAGAAGGAAACCTGGTGGTTTGGGGCAACCTCCAAACTCAGCGTGGGAAAACTTCCTTGGCCTCATGAGGCCCCCGCTTCATGAAGGTGCCAACATGGACACATACTCCAGCCTCAGCCAACGTCTGATCCTCAGCCTGACTTCAGATGCAGGAGATTTTGATTCAGCCTCTGCCTAGTGGGCCTGCTCTGCCCTTGGCTCCAATCCTCACTTTAGCTTGTGTTCCTAGACTTCCGTCCTCACACTCCTGGCCCGCAAACCCTCCCTTCTGGGAATTCTGGGGCCACAATGAAGCACTCCGCCTGCCTCCCAGGAGAAAAACTTTGTCTATGGTGCTGCCCAGAAACCCCAAATGAGGATCAAACTGCTTGGCCCTCGGCAACACCCCAATTGCATAGGCTACCTTAAACACTGATGCTCTGTCGCAAATAGCCTGAGCCCAGACCTTCCAACAGACACCGACACAGCTGGCTGCACACCCAGCACATTGGACCCGCCACTGCCTTAGGCCACCATCCATTCCCAACCTGGGTTTTCAGTCATCAGAACCTAGACCTTATCTCCAATCCCTGCACAGGGGGGAACCTGATGCACAAGTCAGAACCCCTCCTTCCCCATGGCAAGAAACCTTGCTGCTGGCAGTGAGTCAAACCTTCAGTGTAGGAGAAAACGGCATGGCCCATGAGGCCACGCCCATGTGTGAGGGCCGCCTTGGGCACAAACACACATTGTGACCCTCAGCGTGAGTACCTTATTCAAGTAACGCCTCTCAGTGATTGGACCAAGAGCCCGCATATGTGGCTTGCCATGCCCATAGGCACGCAGGACTAACTAGATGGTGTGTATTCCAGTTGAGGGAACCCACTGCTGTGCTCTAGAGTCCCTCTCCTGGGGGGTCCCCTGTGGCAGAAAACAGTACTCTTCCCTTCCCACAGAATGAACCCAAACACTTGGGAGCTTGGACAATCCCCCGAGAGGAAGGCTCTTCCTCGGCCCCTGAAGCAACCCCTACCCTGAACGGCCACTGTGAACGCAACACCCAGAGACAAAAGCCTGAGCGACTGCCTCCCACTTGCCCTCCTTTGATATCCAGAGGATCTCCCCTCTCGGACTGGAGATCAGGCCTGCCATTACCTTGGCCCCTACCTGAGCCAAGTTTGCTTTTTCAGACATCTGTCCCCACAGCCCTGGCAAACACAGCCTCTAGGCTGGGTCCTCTGGAGCCATACCACAGGACCATGCCTGCTCTCTCCTGGGAAACTCTGTCCATTCCTTTGGCCACACACCTCCAGAATATGAGAAACCTCAAGGCCCCCGAGGACATACCATTACCGGGAGCCTCCCTGCACACACAGGGGCCTTCGGACACAAGCTGAGCTGCTACCTCCATGAAGGCATGCACACAGATGTCAACAGAGATAGAAGGTTGAGCCCGACAGGCCCTTAGGCCCTAATCTCAACTCTTGCTTTGTTTTCCAGGTGTCACTCCTCAGAGGCTTTGGTTCGAAGAACAGGATATGGGGCTTTCCTGAGGCACTGAACAGAACTTCTCTCGTCTCCACATGGGAAGCTTCCTTGTTGGAGCCGTGTCAAACACCTCAGGTTGGAGAATCCTGCAGATCCCTGAGCCACCTCCACATTCCAAGGTCTCCCAGGCCACCAAGCCACAGTAGGACTCATCTTCAGGAGAGTCCATTTCAACTCTCCCCTCTGGGTAGCTCACCCAGGAGCCCGCAGATTGAGCCTGCCTTGTCCTGACTAAAGAGTGGGAATATGAGGTGGCGTTCCCAGGCATCCATGCCTAGACACCTGCTCTCGAGTCTTTCCGTATGGGGCCTCCTGGAACCATCCAATAGCACTCGACTTTCGTGCAGAAGGAAACCTTGAGGTTTGGAGTAGTTCACAAATCCCATGGCAGGCAAACCTTCCTGGCCTCATGAGGCCCCCACACCATTCAGGCAGAGGCCATGCTGGACAAAACCTCTAGCCTGAGGCACGTCTCAGAGTTGAAATGACCTCAGTGCAGGAGATCTCGATTCAGCCTCTCAGAGTGGGCCTGCCGTGCCATCGGTCCCAAACCTCACGCTAGCTTGTGTTTTCAGACTTCCTTCCTCACACTCCTGGCAAACAAGCCCTCCGGACTAGGAAATCCAGAACCACAACCCAGCCCAGGGTCTGCCCAAGGGAAGAAAAACGTTTCCCTGTGGGGCTCTCTCCAGAAAACCCAGATGAGGATCAACCTGCTTGGGCCTCGACGGTACCCGAACTGGATAGGCTGCTCTGGGCACTCATGCTCTGTCTGACACAGCCTGAAGGCAGACGTCCAGACAGACAAGGAGACAGCTGGCCGCACACCCAGCACTTCGGACACGCCATGGTCTTATGCCGCCACCTCTTCCTAACCTTGCTTTTCAGATATCTGAACCTAGACATTATATCAATTCTCCACACAGCTGGGTATCGCAAGCACAACACAGAACTTCTCCTTCCCCGAGGCTGTAAAGCTTGCTCTTGGCATGGAGTCACACCTTCAGGGTGGGAGAAACCTTCCTGGTCCCTGATGCCACGCCCAAACTTGAGTGCTGCTTGGGCACAAATTCACACTCTGACCCTCAGCATGAGCCCCATGTCAAAGAAAGGCCTGTCAGGGCCTGGGCCAAGAGCCCGCATATGGGGCTTGCCAAGCCCCTATGCACCCAATCCTCACCAGTGTTTGAGTTTTCCAGTCGCCCCGCCCGTACCTGGGGCTCTGCTCTGGAATCCCTTTCTTGGAGAGACACGTGAGCCAGACAACACTTTTCCACCCTTCCCACAAAATGACCCCAAACTCTTGGGAGCTGGGACAAATCCCCAGAGAGGGATACTCGTCCACAGTCCCTGAGGCCACCCCTCCAATCCACGGCTATCTCGGACACAACATCCAGAGACAAAAGCCTGAAGGAACGCCTCCCACTCGCCCTTGTTTCAGAGGCCCAGGAGCTCCCTCTCGGGCTGTACATCCGGCCTGCCATACCCTAGGCGCCACTCATAAGCTGAGTTTGTGTTTTCAGACTTCTGTGCCCTCAGCGTGGACCCACAAAACCGCCAGGCTAGGGCCTCTGGAGCAACAGCGAAAGATTGTGCCTGCCCTCTCCAAGGAAATGGTGCCCAATCCATTGACCACAACCCTACAGGTTAGGGAAAAGCTCCAAGGCCCCTGAGGCCATCAATAGTGTAGGCCACCCTGGACTAAGAGGGGCTCTCTGACACCAGCGGAGCAACTATCTCCACTTAGACTCTCAGACAGTATCCCCAGAGACAGAAGGTTGAAATGGACAGGCCCCCAGGCCCTAATCTGAACCTTAGCTTTGGTTTCCATGTGTCCGTCCTCAGAGGTCTGTTTTCATAGACAAGCACACGGGGCTTTTCTGAGGCTCCAAACCAAACCTCTCTCGTCTCCACATGGGGAGCTTACTTACTGGGGATGTATCAAACCCTTCAGGTAGGAGAGTTCCGCAGGGCCACTGAACAACCAGCACATTCCAAGGTTTCCATGGACCCAAACGCACATTATGACGCATCCTCAGGAGAGGCCATTTCAACTCAGCCCCCTGGTTAGCGTGCCCCAGAGGCAGCAGATCAAACATATCTTGTGGCTAATGGCCAATGGGAATGCGAGGCATGCTGTACAGGGATCCATCCTTCGAACCGTGCTCTCCAGTCCTTCCGTATGGTATGTCCTGGAGCCATGCAACAGGACTCGAATGTCCCACAGAAAGAAACCTGGTGTTTTGGGGCAACCTCCAAACTCAGCGTGGGAAAACTTCCTTGGCCTCATGAGGCCCCCGCTTCATGAAGGTGCCATCATGGACACATACTCCAGCCTCAGCCAACGTCTGATCCTCAGCCTGACTTCAGATGCAGGAGATTTTGATTCAGCCTCTGCCTAGTGGGCCTGCTCTGCCCTTGGCTCCAATCCTCACTTTAGCTTGTGTTCCTAGACTTCCGTCCTCACACTCCTGGCCCGCAAACCCTCCCTACTGGGAATTCTGGGGCCACAATGAAGCACTCCGCCTGCCTCCCAGGAGAAAAACTTTGTCTATGGTGCTGCCCAGAAACCCCAAATGAGGATCAAACTGCTTGGCCCTCGGCAACACCCCAATTGCATAGGCTACCTTAAACACTGATGCTCTGTCGCAAATAGCCTGAGCCCAGACCTTCCAACAGACACCGACACAGCTGGCTGCACACCCAGCACATTGGACCCGCCACTGCCTTAGGCCACCATCCATTCCCAACCTGGGTTTTCAGTCATCAGAACCTAGACCTTATCTCCAATCCCTGCACAGGGGGGAACCTGATGCACAAGTCAGAACCCCTCCTTCCCCATGGCAAGAAACCTTGCTGCTGGCAGTGAGTCAAACCTTCAGTGTAGGAGAAAACGGCATGGCCCATGAGGCCACGCCCATGTGTGAGGGCCGCCTTGGGCACAAACACACATTGTGACCCTCAGCGTGAGTACCTTATTCAAGTAACGCCTCTCAGTGATTGGACCAAGAGCCTGCATATGTGGCTTGCCATGCCCATAGGCACGCAGGACTAACTAGATGGTGTGTATTCCAGTTGAGGGAACCCACTGCTGTGCTCTAGAGTCCCTCTCCTGGGGGGTCCCCTGTGGCAGAAAACAGTACTCTTCCCTTCCCACAGAATGAACCCAAACACTTGGGAGCTTGGACAATCCCCCGAGAGGAAGGCTCTTCCTCGGCCCCTGAAGCAACCCCTACCCTGAACGGCCACTGTGAACGCAACACCCAGAGACAAAAGCCTGAGCGACTGCCTCCCACTTGCCCTCCTTTGATATCCAGAGGATCTCTCCTCTCGGACTGGAGATCAGGCCTGCCAATACCTTGGCCGCTACCTGAGCCAAGTTTGCTTTTTCAGACATCTGTCCCCACAGCCCTGGCAAACACAGCCTCTAGGCTGGGTCCTCTGGAGCCATACCACAGGACCATGCCTGCTCTCTCCTGGGAAACTCTGTCCATTCCTTTGGCCACACACCTCCAGAATATGAGAAACCTCAAGGCCCCCTAGGACATACCATTACCGGGAACCTCCCTGCACACACAGGGGCCTTCGGACACAAGCTGAGCTGCTACCTCCATGAAGGCATGCACACAGATGTCAACAGAGATAGAAGGTTGAGCCCGACAGGCCCTTAGGCCCTAATCTCAACTCTTGCTTTGTTTTCCAGGTGTCACTTCTCAGAGGCTTTGGTTCGAAGAACAGGATATGGGGCTTTCCTGAGGCACTGAACAGAACTTCTCTCGTCTCCACATGGGAAGCTTCCTTGTTGGAGCCGTGTCAAACACCTCAGGTTGGAGAATCCTGCAGAGTCCCTGAGCCACCTCCACATTCCAAGGTCTCCCAGGCCACCAAGCCACAGTAGGACTCATCTTCAGGAGAGTCCATTTCAACTCTCCCCTCTGGGTAGCTCACCCAGGAGCCCGCAGATTGAGCCTGCCTTGTCCTGACTAAAGAGTGGGAATATGAGGTGGCGTTCCCAGGCATCCATGCTTAGACACCTGCTCTCGAGTCTTTCCGTATGGGGCCTCCTGGAACCATCCAATAGCACTCGACGTTCGTGCAGAAGGAAACCTTGAGGTTTGGAGTAGTTCACAAATCCCATCGTAGGCAAACCTTCCTGGCCTCATGAGGCCCCCACACCATTCAGGAAGAGGCCATGCTGGACAAAAACTCTAGCCTGAGGCACGTCTCAGAGTTGAAATGACCTCAGTGCAGGAGATCTCGATTCAGCCTCTCAGAGTGGGCCTGCCGTGCCATCGGTCCCAAACCTCACGCTAGCTTGTGTTTTCAGACTTCCTTCCTCACACTCCTGGCAAACAAGCCCTCCGGACTAGGAACTCCAGAACCACAACCCAGCCCAGGGTCTGCCCAAGGGAAGAAAAACGTTTCCCTGTGGGGCTCTCTCCAGAAAACCCAGATGAGGATCAACATGCTCGGGCCTAGACGGTACCCGAACTGGATAGGCTGCTCTGGGCACTCATGCTCTGTCTGACACAGCCTGAAGCCAGACGTCCAGACAGACAAGGAGACAGCTGGCCGCACACCCAGCACTTCGGACACGCCATGGTCTTATGCCGTCACCTCTTCCTAACCTTGGTTTTCAGATATCTGAACCTAGACATTATATCAATTCTCCACACAGCTGGGTATCGCAAGCACAACACAGAACTCCTCCTTCCCCGTGGCTGTAAAGCTTGCTCTTGGCATGGAGTCACACCTTCAGGGTGGGAGAAACCTTCCTGGTCCCTGATGCCACGCCCAAACTTGAGTGCTGCTTGGGCACAAATTCACACTCTGACCCTCAGCATGAGCCCCATGTCAAAGAAAGGCCTGTCAGGGCCTGGGCCAAGAGCCCGCATATGGGGCTTGCCAAGCCCCTATGCACCCAATCCTCACCAGTGTTTGAGTTTTCCAGTCGCCCCGCCCGTACCTGGGGCTCTGCTCTGGAATCCCTTTCTTGGAGAGACACGTGAGCCAGACAACACTTTTCCACCCTTCCCACAAAATGACCCCAAACTCTTGGGAGCTGGGACAAATCCCCAGAGAGGGATACTCGTCCACAGTCCCTGAGGCCACCCCTCCAATCCACGGCTATCTCGGACACAACATCCAGAGACAAAAGCCTGAAGGAACGCCTCCCACTCGCCCTTGTTTCAGAGGCCCAGGAGCTCCCTCTCGGGCTGTACATCCGGCCTGCCATAACCTAGGCGCCACTCATAAGCTGAGTTTGTGTTTTCAGACTTCTGTGCCCTCAGCCTGGACCCACACAACCGCCAGCCTAGGGCCTCTGGAGCCACAGCGAAAGATTGTGCCTGCCCTCTCCAAGGAAATTGTGCCCAATCCATTGACCACAACCCTACAGGTTAGGGAAAAGCTCCAAGGCCCCTGAGGCCATCAATAGTGTAGGCCACCCTGGACTAAGAGGGGCTCTCTGACACCAGCGGAGCAACTATCTCCACTTAGACTCTCAGACAGTGTCCCCAGAGACAGAAGGTTGAAATGGACATGCCCCCAGGCCCTAATCTGAACCTTAGCTTTGGTTTCCATGTGTCCGTCCTCAGAGGTCTGTTTTCGTAGACCAGCACACGGGGCTTTTCTGAGGCTCCAAACCAAACCTCTCTCGTCTCCACATGGGGAGCTTACTTACTGGGGATGTATCAAACCCTTCAGGTAGGAGAGTTCCGCAGGGCCACTGAACAACCAGCACATTCCAAGGTTTCCATGGACCCAAACGCACATTATGACGCATTTTCAGGAGAGGCCATTTCAACTCAGCCCCCTGGTTAGCGTGCCCCAGAGGCAGCAGATCAAACATATCTTGTGGCTAATGGCCAATGGGAATGCGAGGCATGCTGTACAGGGATCCATCCTTCGAACCGTGCTCTCCAGTCCTTCCGTATGGTATGTCCTGGAGCCATGCAACAGGACTCGAATGTCCCACAGAAGGAAACCTGGTGGTTTGGGGCAACCTCCAAACTCAGCGTGGGAAAACTTCCTTGGCCTCATGAGGCCCCCGCTTCATGAAGGTGCCAACATGGACACATACTCCAGCCTCAGCCAACGTCTGATCCTCAGCCTGACTTCAGATGCAGGAGATTTTGATTCAGCCTCTGCCTAGTGAGCCTGCTCTGCCCTTGGCTCCAATCCTCACTTTAGCTTGTGTTCCTAGACTTCCGTCCTCACACTCCTGGCCCGCAAACCCTCCCTACTGGGAATTCTGGGGCCACAATGAAGCACTCCGCCTGCCTCCCAGGAGAAAAACTTTGTCTATGGTGCTGCCCAGAAACCCCAAATGAGGATCAAACTGCTTGGCCCTCGGCAACACCCCAATTGCATAGGCTACCTTAAACACTGATGCTCTGTCGCAAATAGCCTGAGCCCAGACCTTCCAACAGACACCGACACAGCTGGCTGCACACCCAGCACATTGGACCCGCCACTGCCTTAGGCCACCATCCATTCCCAACCTGGGTTTTCAGTCATCAGAACCTAGACCTTATCTCCAATCCCTGCACAGGGGGGAACCTGATGCACAAGTCAGAACCCCTCCTTCCCCATGGCAAGAAACCTTGCTGCTGGCAGTGAGTCAAACCTTCAGTGTAGGAGAAAACGGCATGGCCCATGAGGCCACGCCCATGTGTGAGGGCCGCCTTGGGCACAAACACACATTGTGACCCTCAGCGTGAGTACCTTATTCAAGTAACGCCTCTCAGTGATTGGACCAAGAGCCCGCATATGTGGCTTGCCATGCCCATAGGCACGCAGGACTAACTAGATGGTGTGTATTCCAGTTGAGGGAACCCACTGCTGTGCTCTAGAGTCCCTCTCCTGGGGGGTCCCCTGTGGCAGAAAACATTACTCTTCCCTTCCCACAGAATGAACCCAAACACTTGGGAGCTTGGACAATCCCCCGAGAGGAAGGCTCTTCCTCGGCCCCTGAAGCAACCCCTACCCTGAACGGCCACTGTGAACGCAACACCCAGAGACAAAAGCCTGAGCGACTGCCTCCCACTTGCCCTCCTTTGATATCCAGAGGATCTCCCCTCTCGGACTGGAGATCAGGCCTGCCATTACCTTGGCCCCTACCTGAGCCAAGTTTGCTTTTTCAGACATCTGTCCCCACAGCCCTGGCAAACACAGCCTCTAGGCTGGGTCCTCTGGAGCCATACCACAGGACCATGCCTGCTCTCTCCTGGGAAACTCTGTCCATTCCTTTGGCCACACACCTCCAGAATATGAGAAACCTCAAGGCCCCCGAGGACATACCATTACCGGGAGCCTCCCTGCACACACAGGGGCCTTCGGACACAAGCTGAGCTGCTACCTCCATGAAGGCTTGCACACAGATGTCAACAGAGATAGAAGGTTGAGCCCGACAGGCCCTTAGGCCCTAATATCAACTCTTGCTTTGTTTTCCAGGTGTCACTCCTCAGAGGCTTTGGTTCGAAGAACAGGATATGGGGCTTTCCTGAGGCACTGAACAGAACTTCTCTCGTCTCCACATGGGAAGCTTCCTTGTTGGAGCCGTGTCAAACACCTCAGGTTGGAGAATCCTGCAGAGTCCCTGAGCCACCTCCACATTCCAAGGTCTCCCAGGCCAACAAGCCACAGTAGGACTCATCTTCAGGAGAGTCCATTTCAACTCTCCCCTCTGGGTAGCTCACCCAGGAGCCCGCAGATTGAGCCTGCCTTGTCCTGACTAAAGAGTGGGAATATGAGGTGGCGTTCCCAGGCATCCATGCTTAGACACCTGCTTTCGAGTCTTTCCGTATGGGGCCTCCTGGAACCATCCAATAGCACTCGACTTTCGTGCAGAAGGAAACCTTGAGGTTTGGAGTAGTTCACAAATCCCATCGCAGGCAAACCTTCCTGGCCTCATGAGGCCCCCACACCATTCAGGCAGAGGCCATGCTGGATAAAAACTCTAGCCTGAGGCACGTCTCAGAGTTGAAATGACCTCAGTGCAGGAGATCTCGATTCAGCCTCTCAGAGTGGGCCTGCCGTGCCATCGGTCCCAAACCTCACGCTAGCTTGTGTTTTCAGACTTCCTTCCTCACACTCCTGGCAAACAAGCCCTCCGGACTAGGAACTCCAGAACCACAACCCAGCCCAGGGTCTGCCCAAGGGAAGAAAAACGTTTCCCTGTGGGGCTCTCTCCAGAAAACCCAGATGAGGATCAACCTGCTTGGGCCTCGACGGTACCCGAACTGGATAGGCTGCTCTGGGCACTCATGCTCTGTCTGACACAGCCTGAAGGCAGACGTCCAGACAGACAAGGAGACAGCTGGCCGCACACCCAGCACTTCGGACACGCCATGGTCTTATGCCGTCACCTCTTCCTAACCTTGGTTTTCAGATATCTGAACCTAGACATTATATCAATTCTCCACACAGCTGGGTATCGCAAGCACAACACAGAACTCCTCCTTCCTCGAGGCTGTAAAGCTTGCTCTTGGCATGGAGTCACACCTTCAGGGTGGGAGAAACCTTCCTGGTCCCTGATGCCACGCCCAAACTTGAGTGCTGCTTGGGCACAAATTCACACTCTGACCCTCAGCATGAGCCCCATGTCAAAGAAAGGCCTGTCAGGGCCTGGGCCAAGAGCCCGCATATGGGGCTTGCCAAGCCCCTATGCACCCAATCCTCACCAGTGTTTGAGTTTTCCAGTCGCTCCGCCCGTACCTGGGGCTCTGCTCTGGAATCCCTTTCTTGGAGAGACACGTAAGCCAGACAACACTTTTCCACCCTTCCCACAAAATGACCCCAAACTCTTGGGAGCTGGGACAAATCCCCAGAGATGGATACTCGTCCACAGTCCCTGAGGCCACCCCTCCAATCCACGGCTATCTCGGACACAACATCCAGAGACAAAAGCCTGAAGGAACGCCTCCCACTCGCCCTTGTTTCAGAGGCCCAGGACCTCCCTCTCGGGCTGTACATCCGGCCTGCCATACCCTAGGCGCCACTCATAAGCTGAGTTTGTGTTTTCAGACTTCTGTGCCCTCAGCCTGGACCCACACAACCGCCAGGCTAGGGCCTCTGGAGCCACAGCGAAAGATTGTGCCTGCCCTCTCCAAGGAAATTGTGCCCAATCCATTGACCACAACCCTACAGTTTAGGGAAAAGCTCCAAGGCCCCTGAGGCCATCAATAGTGTAGGCCACCCTGGACTAAGAGGGGCTCTCTGACACCAGCGGAGCAACTATCTCCACTTAGACTCTCAGACAGTGTCCCCAGAGACAGTAGGTTGAAATGGACAGGCCCCCAGGCCCTAATCTGAACCTTAGCTTTGGTTTCCATGTGTCCGTCCTCAGAGGTCTGTTTTCGTAGACCAGCACACGGGGCTTTTCTGAGGCACCAAACCAAACCTCTCTCGTCTCCACATGGGGAGCTTACTTACTGGGGATGTATCAAACCCTTCAGGTAGGAGAGTTCCGCAGGGCCACTGAACAACCAGCACATTCCAAGGTTTCCATGGACCCAAACGCACATTATGACGCATCCTCAGGAGAGGCCATTTCAACTCAGCCCCCTGGTTAGCGTGCCCCAGAGGCAGCAGATCAAACATATCTTGTGGCTAATGGCCAATGGGAATGCGAGGCATGCTGTACAGGGATCCATCCTTCGAACCGTGCTCTCCAGTCCTTCCGTATGGTATGTCCTGGAGCCATGCAACAGGACTCGAATGTCCCACAGAAGGAAACCTGGTGTTTTGGGGCAACCTCCAAACTCAGCGTGGGAAAACTTCCTTGGCCTCATGAGGCCCCCGCTTCATGAAGGTGTCATCATGGACACATACTCCAGCCTCAGCCAACGTCTGATCCTCAGCCTGACTTCAGATGCAGGAGATTTTGATTCAGCCTCTGCCTAGTGGGCCTGCTCTGCCCTTGGCTCCAATCCTCACTTTAGCTTGTGTTCCTAGACTTCTGTCCTCACACTCCTGGCCCGCAAACCCTCCCTACTGGGAATTCTGGGGCCACAATGAAGCACTCCGCCTGCCTCCCAGGAGAAAAACTTTGTCTATGGTGCTGCCCAGAAACCCCAAATGAGGATCAAACTGCTTGGCCCTCGGCAACACCCCAATTGCATAGGCTACCTTAAACACTGATGCTCTGTCGCAAATAGCCTGAGCCCAGACCTTCCAACAGACACCGACACAGCTGGCTGCACACCCAGCACATTGGACCCGCCACTGCCTTAGGCCACCATCCATTCCCAACCTGGGTTTTCAGTCATCAGAACCTAGACCTTATCTCCAATCCCTGCACAGGGGGGAACCTGATGCACAAGTCAGAACCCCTCCTTCCCCATGGCAAGAAACCTTGTTGCTGGCAGTGAATCAAACCTTCAGTGTAGGAGAAAACGGCATGGCCCATGAGGCCACGCCCATGTGTGAGGGCCGCCTTGGGCACAAACACACATTGTGACCCTCAGCGTGAGTACCTTATTCAAGTAACGCCTCTCAGTGATTGGACCAAGAGCCTGCATATGTGGCTTGCCATGCCCATAGGCACGCAGGACTAACTAGATGGTGTGTATTCCAGTTGAGGGAACCCACTGCTGTGCTCTAGAGTCCCTCTCCTGGGGGGTCCCCTGTGGCAGAAAACAGTACTCTTCCCTTCCCACAGAATGAACCCAAACACTTGGGAGCTTGGACAATCCCCCGAGAGGAAGGCTCTTCCTCGGCCCCTGAAGCAACCCCTACCCTGAACGGCCACTGTGAACGCAACACCCAGAGACAAAAGCCTGAGCGACTGCCTCCCACTTGCCCTCCTTTGATATCCAGAGGATCTCTCCTCTCGGACTGGAGATCAGGCCTGCCAATACCTTGGCCGCTACCTGAGCCAAGTTTGCTTTTTCAGACATCTGTCCCCACAGCCCTGGCAAACACAGCCTCTAGGCTGGGTCCTCTGGAGCCATACCACAGGACCATGCCTGCTCTCTCCTGGGAAACTCTGTCCATTCCTTTGGCCACACACCTCCAGAATATGAGAAACCTCAAGGCCTCCTAGGACATACCATTACCGGGAACCTCCCTGCACACACAGGGGCCTTCGGACACAAGCTGAGCTGCTACCTCCATGAAGGCATGCACACAGATGTCAACAGAGATAGAAGGTTGAGCCCGACAGGCCCTTAGGCCCTAATCTCAACTCTTGCTTTGTTTTCCAGGTGTCACTTCTCAGAGGCTTTGGTTCGAAGAACAGGATATGGGGCTTTCCTGAGGCACTGAACAGAACTTCTCTCGTCTCCACATGGGAAGCTTCCTTGTTGGAGCCGTGTCAAACACCTCAGGTTGGAGAATCCTGCAGAGTCCCTGAGCCACCTCCACATTCCAAGGTCTCCCAGGCCACCAAGCCACAGTAGGACTCATCTTCAGGAGAGTCCATTTCAACTCTCCCCTCTGGGTAGCTCACCCAGGAGCCCGCAGATTGAGCCTGCCTTGTCCTGACTAAAGAGTGGGAATATGAGGTGGCGTTCCCAGGCATCCATGCTTAGACACCTGCTCTCGAGTCTTTCCGTATGGGGCCTCCTGGAACCATCCAATAGCACTCGACGTTCGTGCAGAAGGAAACCTTGAGGTTTGGAGTAGTTCACAAATCCCATCGTAGGCAAACCTTCCTGGCCTCATGAGGCCCCCACACCATTCAGGAAGAGGCCATGCTGGACAAAAACTCTAGCCTGAGGCACGTCTCAGAGTTGAAATGACCTCAGTGCAGGAGATCTCGATTCAGCCTCTCAGAGTGGGCCTGCCGTGCCATCGGTCCCAAACCTCACGCTAGCTTGTGTTTTCAGACTTCCTTCCTCACACTCCTGGCAAACAAGCCCTCCGGACTAGGAACTCCAGAACCACAACCCAGCCCAGGGTCTGCCCAAGGGAAGAAAAACGTTTCCCTGTGGGGCTCTCTCCAGAAAACCCAGATGAGGATCAACCTGCTCGGGCCTAGACGGTACCCGAACTGGATAGGCTGCTCTGGGCACTCATGCTCTGTCTGACACAGCCTGAAGCCAGACGTCCAGACAGACAAGGAGACAGCTGGCCGCACACCCAGCACTTCGGACACGCCATGGTCTTATGCCGTCACCTCTTCCTAACCTTGGTTTTCAGATATCTGAACCTAGACATTATATCAATTCTCCACACAGCTGGGTATCGCAAGCACAACACAGAACTCCTCCTTCCCCGTGGCTGTAAAGCTTGCTCTTGGCATGGAGTCACACCTTCAGGGTGGGAGAAACCTTCCTGGTCCCTGATGCCACGCCCAAACTTGAGTGCTGCTTGGGCACAAATTCACACTCTGACCCTCAGCATGAGCCCCATGTCAAAGAAAGGCCTGTCAGGGCCTGGGCCAAGAGCCCGCATATGGGGCTTGCCAAGCCCCTATGCACCCAATCCTCACCAGTGTTTGAGTTTTCCAGTCACCCCGCCCGTACCTGGGGCTCTGCTCTGGAATCCCTTTCTTGGAGAGACACGTGAGCCAGACAACACTTTTCCACCCTTCCCACAAAATGACCCCAAACTCTTGGGAGCTGGGACAAATCCCCAGAGAGGGATACTCGTCCACAGTCCCTGAGGCCACCCCTCCAATCCACGGCTATCTCGGACACAACATCCAGAGACAAAAGCCTGAAGGAACGCCTCCCACTCGCCCTTGTTTCAGAGGCCCAGGAGCTCCCTCTCGGGCTGTACATCCGGCCTGCCATAACCTAGGCGCCACTCATAAGCTGAGTTTGTGTTTTCAGACTTCTGTGCCCTCAGCCTGGACCCACACAACCGCCAGCCTAGGGCCTCTGGAGCCACAGCGAAAGATTGTGCCTGCCCTCTCCAAGGAAATTGTGCCCAATCCATTGACCACAACCCTACAGGTTAGGGAAAAGCTCCAAGGCCCCTGAGGCCATCAATAGTGTAGGCCACCCTGGACTAAGAGGGGCTCTCTGACACCAGCGGAGCAACTATCTCCACTTAGACTCTCAGACAGTGTCCCCAGAGACAGAAGGTTGAAATGGACAGGCCCCCAGGCCCTAATCTGAACCTTAGCTTTGGTTTCCATGTGTCCGTCCTCAGAGGTCTGTTTTCGTAGACCAGCACACGGGGCTTTTCTGAGGCACCAAACCAAACCTCTCTCGTCTCCACATGGGGAGCTTACTTACTGGGGATGTATCAAACCCTTCAGGTAGGAGAGTTCCGCAGGGCCACTGAACAACCAGCACATTCCAAGGTTTCCATGGACCCAAACGCACATTATGACGCATCCTCAGGAGAGGCCATTTCAACTCAGCCCCCTGGTTAGCGTGCCCCAGAGGCAGCAGATCAAACATATCTTGTGGCTAATGGCCAATGGGAATGCGAGGCATGCTGTACAGGGATCCATCCTTCGAACCGTGCTCTCCAGTCCTTCCGTATGGTATGTCCTGGAGCCATGCAACAGGACTCGAATGTCCCACAGAAGGAAACCTGGTGTTTTGGGGCAACCTCCAAACTCAGCGTGGGAAAACTTCCTTGGCCTCATGAGGCCCCCGCTTCATGAAGGTGCCATCATGGACACATACTCCAGCCTCAGCCAACGTCTGATCCTCAGCCTGACTTCAGATGCAGGAGATTTTGATTCAGCCTCTGCCTAGTGGGCCTGCTCTGCCCTTGGCTCCAATCCTCACTTTAGCTTGTGTTCCTAGACTTCCGTCCTCACACTCCTGGCCCGCAAACCCTCCCTACTGGGAATTCTGGGGCCACAATGAAGCACTCCGCCTGCCTCCCAGGAGAAAAACTTTGTCTATGGTGCTGCCCAGAAACCCCAAATGAGGATCAAACTGCTTGGCCCTCGGCAACACCCCAATTGCATAGGCTACCTTAAACACTGATGCTCTGTCGCAAATAGCCTGAGCCCAGACCTTCCAACAGACACCGACACAGCTGGCTGCACACCCAGCACATTGGACCCGCCACTGCCTTAGGCCACCATCCATTCCCAACCTGGGTTTTCAGTCATCAGAACCTAGACCTTATCTCCAATCCCTGCACAGGGGGGAACCTGATGCACAAGTCAGAACCCCTCCTTCCCCATGGCAAGAAACCTTGTTGCTGGCAGTGAGTCAAACCTTCAGTGTAGGAGAAAACGGCATGGCCCATGAGGCCACGCCCATGTGTGAGGGCCGCCTTGGGCACAAACACACATTGTGACCCTCAGCGTGAGTACCTTATTCAAGTAACGCCTCTCAGTGATTGGACCAAGAGCCTGCATATGTGGCTTGCCATGCCCATAGGCACGCAGGACTAACTAGATGGTGTGTATTCCAGTTGAGGGAACCCACTGCTGTGCTCTAGAGTCCCTCTCCTGGGGGGTCCCCTGTGGCAGAAAACAGTACTCTTCCCTTCCCACAGAATGAACCCAAACACTTGGGAGCTTGGACAATCCCCCGAGAGGAAGGCTCTTCCTCGGCCCCTGAAGCAACCCCTACCCTGAACGGCCACTGTGAACGCAACACCCAGAGACAAAAGCCTGAGCGACTGCCTCCCACTTGCCCTCCTTTGATATCCAGAGGATCTCCCCTCTCGGACTGGAGATCAGGCCTGCCATTACCTTGGCCCCTACCTGAGCCAAGTTTGCTTTTTCAGACATCTGTCCCCACAGCCCTGGCAAACACAGCCTCTAGGCTGGGTCCTCTGGAGCCATACCACAGGACCATGCCTGCTCTCTCCTGGGAAACTCTGTCCATTCCTTTGGCCACACACCTCCAGAATATGAGAAACCTCAAGGCCCCCGAGGACATACCATTACCGGGAGCCTCCCTGCACACACAGGGGCCTTCGGACACAAGCTGAGCTGCTACCTCCATGAAGGCTTGCACACAGATGTCAACAGAGATAGAAGGTTGAGCCCGACAGGCCCTTAGGCCCTAATATCAACTCTTGCTTTGTTTTCCAGGTGTCACTCCTCAGAGGCTTTGGTTCGAAGAACAGGATATGGGGCTTTCCTGAGGCACTGAACAGAACTTCTCTCGTCTCCACATGGGAAGCTTCCTTGTTGGAGCCGTGTCAAACACCTCAGGTTGGAGAATCCTGCAGAGTCCCTGAGCCACCTCCACATTCCAAGGTCTCCCAGGCCAACAAGCCACAGTAGGACTCATCTTCAGGAGAGTCCATTTCAACTCTCCCCTCTGGGTAGCTCACCCAGGAGCCCGCAGATTGAGCCTGCCTTGTCCTGACTAAAGAGTGGGAATATGAGGTGGCGTTCCCAGGCATCCATGCTTAGACACCTGCTTTCGAGTCTTTCCGTATGGGGCCTCCTGGAACCATCCAATAGCACTCGACTTTCGTGCAGAAGGAAACCTTGAGGTTTGGAGTAGTTCACAAATCCCATCGCAGGCAAACCTTCCTGGCCTCATGAGGCCCCCACACCATTCAGGCAGAGGCCATGCTGGATAAAAACTCTAGCCTGAGGCACGTCTCAGAGTTGAAATGACCTCAGTGCAGGAGATCTCGATTCAGCCTCTCAGAGTGGGCCTGCCGTGCCATCGGTCCCAAACCTCACGCTAGCTTGTGTTTTCAGACTTCCTTCCTCACACTCCTGGCAAACAAGCCCTCCGGACTAGGAACTCCAGAACCACAACCCAGCCCAGGGTCTGCCCAAGGGAAGAAAAACGTTTCCCTGTGGGGCTCTCTCCAGAAAACCCAGATGAGGATCAACCTGCTTGGGCCTCGACGGTACCCGAACTGGATAGGCTGCTCTGGGCACTCATGCTCTGTCTGACACAGCCTGAAGGCAGACGTCCAGACAGACAAGGAGACAGCTGGCCGCACACCCAGCACTTCGGACACGCCATGGTCTTATGCCGTCACCTCTTCCTAACCTTGGTTTTCAGATATCTGAACCTAGACATTATATCAATTCTCCACACAGCTGGGTATCGCAAGCACAACACAGAACTCCTCCTTCCTCGAGGCTGTAAAGCTTGCTCTTGGCATGGAGTCACACCTTCAGGGTGGGAGAAACCTTCCTGGTCCCTGATGCCACGCCCAAACTTGAGTGCTGCTTGGGCACAAATTCACACTCTGACCCTCAGCATGAGCCCCATGTCAAAGAAAGGCCTGTCAGGGCCTGGGCCAAGAGCCCGCATATGGGGCTTGCCAAGCCCCTATGCACCCAATCCTCACCAGTGTTTGAGTTTTCCAGTCGCTCCGCCCGTACCTGGGGCTCTGCTCTGGAATCCCTTTCTTGGAGAGACACGTAAGCCAGACAACACTTTTCCACCCTTCCCACAAAATGACCCCAAACTCTTGGGAGCTGGGACAAATCCCCAGAGATGGATACTCGTCCACAGTCCCTGAGGCCACCCCTCCAATCCACGGCTATCTCGGACACAACATCCAGAGACAAAAGCCTGAAGGAACGCCTCCCACTCGCCCTTGTTTCAGAGGCCCAGGACCTCCCTCTCGGGCTGTACATCCGGCCTGCCATACCCTAGGCGCCACTCATAAGCTGAGTTTGTGTTTTCAGACTTCTGTGCCCTCAGCCTGGACCCACACAACCGCCAGGCTAGGGCCTCTGGAGCCACAGCGAAAGATTGTGCCTGCCCTCTCCAAGGAAATTGTGCCCAATCCATTGACCACAACCCTACAGTTTAGGGAAAAGCTCCAAGGCCCCTGAGGCCATCAATAGTGTAGGCCACCCTGGACTAAGAGGGGCTCTCTGACACCAGCGGAGCAACTATCTCCACTTAGACTCTCAGACAGTGTCCCCAGAGACAGTAGGTTGAAATGGACAGGCCCCCAGGCCCTAATCTGAACCTTAGCTTTGGTTTCCATGTGTCCGTCCTCAGAGGTCTGTTTTCGTAGACCAGCACACGGGGCTTTTCTGAGGCACCAAACCAAACCTCTCTCGTCTCCACATGGGGAGCTTACTTACTGGGGATGTATCAAACCCTTCAGGTAGGAGAGTTCCGCAGGGCCACTGAACAACCAGCACATTCCAAGGTTTCCATGGACCCAAACGCACATTATGACGCATCCTCAGGAGAGGCCATTTCAACTCAGCCCCCTGGTTAGCGTGCCCCAGAGGCAGCAGATCAAACATATCTTGTGGCTAATGGCCAATGGGAATGCGAGGCATGCTGTACAGGGATCCATCCTTCGAACCGTGCTCTCCAGTCCTTCCGTATGGTATGTCCTGGAGCCATGCAACAGGACTCGAATGTCCCACAGAAGGAAACCTGGTGTTTTGGGGCAACCTCCAAACTCAGCGTGGGAAAACTTCCTTGGCCTCATGAGGCCCCCGCTTCATGAAGGTGTCATCATGGACACATACTCCAGCCTCAGCCAACGTCTGATCCTCAGCCTGACTTCAGATGCAGGAGATTTTGATTCAGCCTCTGCCTAGTGGGCCTGCTCTGCCCTTGGCTCCAATCCTCACTTTAGCTTGTGTTCCTAGACTTCCGTCCTCACACTCCTGGCCCGCAAACCCTCCCTACTGGGAATTCTGGGGCCACAATGAAGCACTCCGCCTGCCTCCCAGGAGAAAAACTTTGTCTATGGTGCTGCCCAGAAACCCCAAATGAGGATCAAACTGCTTGGCCCTCGGCAACACCCCAATTGCATAGGCTACCTTAAACACTGATGCTCTGTCGCAAATAGCCTGAGCCCAGACCTTCCAACAGACACCGACACAGCTGGCTGCACACCCAGCACATTGGACCCGCCACTGCCTTAGGCCACCATCCATTCCCAACCTGGGTTTTCAGTCATCAGAACCTAGACCTTATCTCCAATCCCTGCACAGGGGGGAACCTGATGCACAAGTCAGAACCCCTCCTTCCCCATGGCAAGAAACCTTGTTGCTGGCAGTGAATCAAACCTTCAGTGTAGGAGAAAACGGCATGGCCCATGAGGCCACGCCCATGTGTGAGGGCCGCCTTGGGCACAAACACACATTGTGACCCTCAGCGTGAGTACCTTATTCAAGTAACGCCTCTCAGTGATTGGACCAAGAGCCTGCATATGTGGCTTGCCATGCCCATAGGCACGCAGGACTAACTAGATGGTGTGTATTCCAGTTGAGGGAACCCACTGCTGTGCTCTAGAGTCCCTCTCCTGGGGGGTCCCCTGTGGCAGAAAACAGTACTCTTCCCTTCCCACAGAATGAACCCAAACACTTGGGAGCTTGGACAATCCCCCGAGAGGAAGGCTCTTCCTCGGCCCCTGAAGCAACCCCTACCCTGAACGGCCACTGTGAACGCAACACCCAGAGACAAAAGCCTGAGCGACTGCCTCCCACTTGCCCTCCTTTGATATCCAGAGGATCTCTCCTCTCGGACTGGAGATCAGGCCTGCCAATACCTTGGCCGCTACCTGAGCCAAGTTTGCTTTTTCAGACATCTGTACCCACAGCCCTGGCAAACACAGCCTCTAGGCTGGGTCCTCTGGAGCCATACCACAGGACCATGCCTGCTCTCTCCTGGGAAACTCTGTCCATTCCTTTGGCCACACACCTCCAGAATATGAGAAACCTCAAGGCCTCCTAGGACATACCATTACCGGGAACCTCCCTGCACACACAGGGGCCTTCGGACACAAGCTGAGCTGCTACCTCCATGAAGGCATGCACACAGATGTCAACAGAGATAGAAGGTTGAGCCCGACAGGCCCTTAGGCCCTAATCTCAACTCTTGCTTTGTTTTCCAGGTGTCACTTCTCAGAGGCTTTGGTTCGAAGAACAGGATATGGGGCTTTCCTGAGGCACTGAACAGAACTTCTCTCGTCTCCACATGGGAAGCTTCCTTGTTGGAGCCGTGTCAAACACCTCAGGTTGGAGAATCCTGCAGAGTCCCTGAGCCACCTCCACATTCCAAGGTCTCCCAGGCCACCAAGCCACAGTAGGACTCATCTTCAGGAGAGTCCATTTCAACTCTCCCCTCTGGGTAGCTCACCCAGGAGCCCGCAGATTGAGCCTGCCTTGTCCTGACTAAAGAGTGGGAATATGAGGTGGCGTTCCCAGGCATCCATGCTTAGACACCTGCTCTCGAGTCTTTCCGTATGGGGCCTCCTGGAACCATCCAATAGCACTCGACTTTCGTGCAGAAGGAAACCTTGAGGTTTGGAGTAGTTCACAAATCCCATCGTAGGCAAACCTTCCTGGCCTCATGAGGCCCCCACACCATTCAGGAAGAGGCCATGCTGGACAAAAACTCTAGCCTGAGGCACGTCTCAGAGTTGAAATGACCTCAGTGCAGGAGATCTCGATTCAGCCTCTCAGAGTGGGCCTGCCGTGCCATCGGTCCCAAACCTCACGCTAGCTTGTGTTTTCAGACTTCCTTCCTCACACTCCTGGCAAACAAGCCCTCCGGACTAGGAACTCCAGAACCACAACCCAGCCCAGGGTCTGCCCAAGGGAAGAAAAACGTTTCCCTGTGGGGCTCTCTCCAGAAAACCCAGATGAGGATCAACCTGCTCGGGCCTAGACGGTACCCGAACTGGATAGGCTGCTCTGGGCACTCATGCTCTGTCTGACACAGCCTGAAGCCAGACGTCCAGACAGACAAGGAGACAGCTGGCCGCACACCCAGCACTTCGGACACGCCATGGTCTTATGCCGTCACCTCTTCCTAACCTTGGTTTTCAGATATCTGAACCTAGACATTATATCAATTCTCCACACAGCTGGGTATCGCAAGCACAACACAGAACTCCTCCTTCCCCGTGGCTGTAAAGCTTGCTCTTGGCATGGAGTCACACCTTCAGGGTGGGAGAAACCTTCCTGGTCCCTGATGCCACGCCCAAACTTGAGTGCTGCTTGGGCACAAATTCACACTCTGACCCTCAGCATGAGCCCCATGTCAAAGAAAGGCCTGTCAGGGCCTGGGCCAAGAGCCCGCATATGGGGCTTGCCAAGCCCCTATGCACCCAATCCTCACCAGTGTTTGAGTTTTCCAGTCACCCCGCCCGTACCTGGGGCTCTGCTCTGGAATCCCTTTCTTGGAGAGACACGTGAGCCAGACAACACTTTTCCACCCTTCCCACAAAATGACCCCAAACTCTTGGGAGCTGGGACAAATCCCCAGAGAGGGATACTCGTCCACAGTCCCTGAGGCCACCCCTCCAATCCACGGCTATCTCGGACACAACATCCAGAGACAAAAGCCTGAAGGAACGCCTCCCACTCGCCCTTGTTTCAGAGGCCCAGGAGCTCCCTCTCGGGCTGTACATCCGGCCTGCCATAACCTAGGCGCCACTCATAAGCTGAGTTTGTGTTTTCAGACTTCTGTGCCCTCAGCCTGGACCCACACAACCGCCAGCCTAGGGCCTCTGGAGCCACAGCGAAAGATTGTGCCTGCCCTCTCCAAGGAAATTGTGCCCAATCCATTGACCACAACCCTACAGGTTAGGGAAAAGCTCCAAGGCCCCTGAGGCCATCAATAGTGTAGGCCACCCTGGACTAAGAGGGGCTCTCTGACACCAGCGGAGCAACTATCTCCACTTAGACTCTCAGACAGTGTCCCCAGAGACAGAAGGTTGAAATGGACAGGCCCCCAGGCCCTAATCTGAACCTTAGCTTTGGTTTCCATGTGTCCGTCCTCAGAGGTCTGTTTTCGTAGACCAGCACACGGGGCTTTTCTGAGGCACCAAACCAAACCTCTCTCGTCTCCACATGGGGAGCTTACTTACTGGGGATGTATCAAACCCTTCAGGTAGGAGAGTTCCGCAGGGCCACTGAACAACCAGCACATTCCAAGGTTTCCATGGACCCAAACGCACATTATGACGCATCCTCAGGAGAGGCCATTTCAACTCAGCCCCCTGGTTAGCGTGCCCCAGAGGCAGAAGATCAAACATATCTTGTGGCTAATGGCCAATGGGAATGCGAGGCATGCTGTACAGGGATCCATCCTTCGAACCGTGCTCTCCAGTCCTTCCGTATGGTATGTCCTGGAGCCATGCAACAGGACTCGAATGTCCCACAGAAGGAAACCTGGTGTTTTGGGGCAACCTCCAAACTCAGCGTGGGAAAACTTCCTTGGCCTCATGAGGCCCCCGCTTCATGAAGGTGCCATCATGGACACATACTCCAGCCTCAGCCAACGTCTGATCCTCAGCCTGACTTCAGATGCAGGAGATTTTGATTCAGCCTCTGCCTAGTGGGCCTGCTCTGCCCTTGGCTCCAATCCTCACTTTAGCTTGTGTTCCTAGACTTCCGTCCTCACACTCCTGGCCCGCAAACCCTCCCTACTGGGAATTCTGGGGCCACAATGAAGCACTCCGCCTGCCTCCCAGGAGAAAAACTTTGTCTATGGTGCTGCCCAGAAACCCCAAATGAGGATCAAACTGCTTGGCCCTCGGCAACACCCCAATTGCATAGGCTACCTTAAACACTGATGCTCTGTCGCAAATAGCCTGAGCCCAGACCTTCCAACAGACACCGACACAGCTGGCTGCACACCCAGCACATTGGACCCGCCACTGCCTTAGGCCACCATCCATTCCCAACCTGGGTTTTCAGTCATCAGAACCTAGACCTTATCTCCAATCCCTGCACAGGGGGGAACCTGATGCACAAGTCAGAACCCCTCCTTCCCCATGGCAAGAAACCTTGTTGCTGGCAGTGAGTCAAACCTTCAGTGTAGGAGAAAACGGCATGGCCCATGAGGCCACGCCCATGTGTGAGGGCCGCCTTGGGCACAAACACACATTGTGACCCTCAGCGTGAGTACCTTATTCAAGTAACGCCTCTCAGTGATTGGACCAAGAGCCTGCATATGTGGCTTGCCATGCCCATAGGCACGCAGGACTAACTAGATGGTGTGTATTCCAGTTGAGGGAACCCACTGCTGTGCTCTAGAGTCCCTCTCCTGGGGGGTCCCCTGTGGCAGAAAACAGTACTCTTCCCTTCCCACAGAATGAACCCAAACACTTGGGAGCTTGGACAATCCCCCGAGAGGAAGGCTCTTCCTCGGCCCCTGAAGCAACCCCTACCTTGAACGGCCACTGTGAACGCAACACCCAGAGACAAAAGCCTGAGCGACTGCCTCCCACTTGCCCTCCTTTGATATCCAGAGGATCTCTCCTCTCGGACTGGAGATCAGGCCTGCCAATACCTTGGCCGCTACCTGAGCCAAGTTTGCTTTTTCAGACATCTGTCCCCACAGCCCTGGCAAACACAGCCTCTAGGCTGGGTCCTCTGGAGCCATACCACAGGACCATGCCTGCTCTCTCCTGGGAAACTCTGTCCATTCCTTTGGCCACACACCTCCAGAATATGAGAAACCTCAAGGCCCCCGAGGACATACCATTACCGGGAACCTCCCTGCACACACAGGGGCCTTCGGACACAAGCTGAGCTGCTACCTCCATGAAGGCATGCACACAGATGTCAACAGAGATAGAAGGTTGAGCCCGACAGGCCCTTAGGCCCTAATCTCAACTCTTGCTTTGTTTTCCAGGTGTCACTTCTCAGAGGCTTTGGTTCGAAGAACAGGATATGGGGCTTTCCTGAGGCACTGAACAGAACTTCTCTCGTCTCCACATGGGAGGCTTCCTTGTTGGAGCCGTGTCAAACACCTCAGGTTGGAGAATCCTGCAGAGTCCCTGAGCCACCTCCACATTCCAAGGTCTCCCAGGCCACCAAGCCACAGTAGGACTCATCTTCAGGAGAGTCCATTTCAACTCTCCCCTCTGGGTAGCTCACCCAGGAGCCCGCAGATTGAGCCTGCCTTGTCCTGACTAAAGAGTGGGAATATGAGGTGGCGTTCCCAGGCATCCATGCTTAGACACCTGCTCTCGAGTCTTTCCGTATGGGGCCTCCTGGAACCATCCAATAGCACTCGACGTTCGTGCAGAAGGAAACCTTGAGGTTTGGAGTAGTTCACAAATCCCATCGTAGGCAAACCTTCCTGGCCTCATGAGGCCCCCACACCATTCAGGAAGAGGCCATGCTGGACAAAAACTCTAGCCTGAGGCACGTCTCAGAGTTGAAATGACCTCAGTGCAGGAGATCTCGATTCAGCCTCTCAGAGTGGGCCTGCCGTGCCATCGGTCCCAAACCTCACGCTAGCTTGTGTTTTCAGACTTCCTTCCTCACACTCCTGGCAAACAAGCCCTCCGGACTAGGAACTCCAGAACCACAACCCAGCCCAGGGTCTGCCCAAGGGAAGAAAAACGTTTCCCTGTGGGGCTCTCTCCAGAAAACCCAGATGAGGATCAACCTGCTCGGGCCTAGACGGTACCCGAACTGGATAGGCTGCTCTGGGCACTCATGCTCTGTCTGACACAGCCTGAAGCCAGACGTCCAGACAGACAAGGAGACAGCTGGCCGCACACCCAGCACTTCGGACACGCCATGGTCTTATGCCGTCACCTCTTCCTAACCTTGGTTTTCAGATATCTGAACCTAGACATTATATCAATTCTCCACACAGCTGGGTATCGCAAGCACAACACAGAACTCCTCCTTCCCCGTGGCTGTAAAGCTTGCTCTTGGCATGGAGTCACACCTTCAGGGTGGGAGAAACCTTCCTGGTCCCTGATGCCACGCCCAAACTTGAGTGCTGCTTGGGCACAAATTCACACTCTGACCCTCAGCATGAGCCCCATGTCAAAGAAAGGCCTGTCAGGGCCTGGGCCAAGAGCCCGCATATGGGGCTTGCCAAGCCCCTATGCACCCAATCCTCACCAGTGTTTGAGTTTTCCAGTCACCCCGCCCGTACCTGGGGCTCTGCTCTGGAATCCCTTTCTTGGAGAGACACGTGAGCCAGACAACACTTTTCCACCCTTCCCACAAAATGACCCCAAACTCTTGGGAGCTGGGACAAATCCCCAGAGAGGGATACTCGTCCACAGTCCCTGAGGCCACCCCTCCAATCCACGGCTATCTCGGACACAACATCCAGAGACAAAAGCCTGAAGGAACGCCTCCCACTCGCCCTTGTTTCAGAGGCCCAGGAGCTCCCTCTCGGGCTGTACATCCGGCCTGCCATAACCTAGGCGCCACTCATAAGCTGAGTTTGTGTTTTCAGACTTCTGTGCCCTCAGCCTGGACCCACACAACCGCCAGCCTAGGGCCTCTGGAGCCACAGCGAAAGATTGTGCCTGCCCTCTCCAAGGAAATTGTGCCCAATCCATTGACCACAACCCTACAGGTTAGGGAAAAGCTCCAAGGCCCCTGAGGCCATCAATAGTGTAGGCCACCCTGGACTAAGAGGGGCTCTCTGACACCAGCGGAGCAACTATCTCCACTTAGACTCTCAGACAGTGTCCCCAGAGACAGAAGGTTGAAATGGACAGGCCCCCAGGCCCTAATCTGAACCTTAGCTTTGGTTTCCATGTGTCCGTCCTCAGAGGTCTGTTTTCGTAGACCAGCACACGGGGCTTTTCTGAGGCACCAAACCAAACCTCTCTCGTCTCCACATGGGGAGCTTACTTACTGGGGATGTATCAAACCCTTCAGGTAGGAGAGTTCCGCAGGGCCACTGAACAACCAGCACATTCCAAGGTTTCCATGGACCCAAACGCACATTATGACGCATTTTCAGGAGAGGCCATTTCAACTCAGCCCCCTGGTTAGCGTGCCCCAGAGGCAGCAGATCAAACATATCTTGTGGCTAATGGCCAATGGGAATGCGAGGCATGCTGTACAGGGATCCATCCTTCGAACCGTGCTCTCCAGTCCTTCCGTATGGTATGTCCTGGAGCCATGCAACAGGACTCGAATGTCCCACAGAAGGAAACCTGGTGGTTTGGGGTAACCTCCAAACTCAGCGTGGGAAAACTTCCTTGGCCTCATGAGGCCCCCGCTTCATGAAGGTGCCAACATGGACACATACTCCAGCCTCAGCCAACGTCTGATCCTCAGCCTGACTTCAGATGCAGGAGATTTTGATTCAGCCTCTGCCTAGTGGGCCTGCTCTGCCCTTGGCTCCAATCCTCACTTTAGCTTGTGTTCCTAGACTTCCGTCCTCACACTCCTGGCCCGCAAACCCTCCCTACTGGGAATTCTGGGGCCACAATGAAGCACTCCGCCTGCCTCCCAGGAGAAAAACTTTGTCTATGGTGCTGCCCAGAAACCCCAAATGAGGATCAAACTGCTTGGCCCTCGGCAACACCCCAATTGCATAGGCTACCTTAAACACTGATGCTCTGTCGCAAATAGCCTGAGCCCAGACCTTCCAACAGACACCGACACAGCTGGCTGCACACCCAGCACATTGGACCCGCCACTGCCTTAGGCCACCATCCATTCCCAACCTGGGTTTTCAGTCATCAGAACCTAGACCTTATCTCCAATCCCTGCACAGGGGGGAACCTGATGCACAAGTCAGAACCCCTCCTTCCCCATGGCAAGAAACCTTGCTGCTGGCAGTGAGTCAAACCTTCAGTGTAGGAGAAAACGGCATGGCCCATGAGGCCACGCCCATGTGTGAGGGCCGCCTTGGGCACAAACACACATTGTGACCCTCAGCGTGAGTACCTTATTCAAGTAACGCCTCTCAGTGATTGGACCAAGAGCCCGCATATGTGGCTTGCCATGCCCATAGGCACGCAGGACTAACTAGATGGTGTGTATTCCAGTTGAGGGAACCCACTGCTGTGCTCTAGAGTCCCTCTCCTGGGGGGTCCCCTGTGGCAGAAAACAGTACTCTTCCCTTCCCACAGAATGAACCCAAACACTTGGGAGCTTGGACAATCCCCCGAGAGGAAGGCTCTTCCTCGGCCCCTGAAGCAACCCCTACCCTGAACGGCCACTGTGAACGCAACACCCAGAGACAAAAGCCTGAGCGACTGCCTCCCACTTGCCCTCCTTTGATATCCAGAGGATCTCTCCTCTCGGACTGGAGATCAGGCCTGCCAATACCTCGGCCGCTACCTGAGCCAAGTTTGCTTTTTCAGACATCTGTCCCCACAGCCCTGGCAAACACAGCCTCTAGGCTGGGTCCTCTGGAGCCATACCACAGGACCATGCCTGCTCTCTCCTGGGAAACTCTGTCCATTCCTTTGGCCACACACCTCCAGAATATGAGAAACCTCAAGGCCCCCTAGGACATACCATTACCGGGAACCTCCCTGCACACACAGGGGCCTTCGGACACAAGCTGAGCTGCTACCTCCATGAAGGCATGCACACAGATGTCAACAGAGATAGAAGGTTGAGCCCGACAGGCCCTTAGGCCCTAATCTCAACTCTTGCTTTGTTTTCCAGGTGTCACTTCTCAGAGGCTTTGGTTCGAAGAACAGGATATGGGGCTTTCCTGAGGCACTGAACAGAACTTCTCTCGTCTCCACATGGGAAGCTTCCTTGTTGGAGCCGTGTCAAACACCTCAGGTTGGAGAATCCTGCAGAGTCCCTGAGCCACCTCCACATTCCAAGGTCTCCCAGGCCACCAAGCCACAGTAGGACTCATCTTCAGGAGAGTCCATTTCAACTCTCCCCTCTGGGTAGCTCACCCAGGAGCCCGCAGATTGAGCCTGCCTTGTCCTGACTAAAGAGTGGGAATATGAGGTGGCGTTCCCAGGCATCCATGCTTAGACACCTGCTCTCGAGTCTTTCCGTATGGGGCCTCCTGGAACCATCCAATAGCACTCGACGTTCGTGCAGAAGGAAACCTTGAGGTTTGGAGTAGTTCACAAATCCCATCGTAGGCAAACCTTCCTGGCCTCATGAGGCCCCCACACCATTCAGGAAGAGGCCATGCTGGACAAAAACTCTAGCCTGAGGCACGTCTCAGAGTTGAAATGACCTCAGTGCAGGAGATCTCGATTCAGCCTCTCAGAGTGGGCCTGCCGTGCCATCGGTCCCAAACCTCACGCTAGCTTGTGTTTTCAGACTTCCTTCCTCACACTCCTGGCAAACAAGCCCTCCGGACTAGGAACTCCAGAACCACAACCCAGCCCAGGGTCTGCCCAAGGGAAGAAAAACGTTTCCCTGTGGGGCTCTCTCCAGAAAACCCAGATGAGGATCAACCTGCTCGGGCCTAGACGGTACCCGAACTGGATAGGCTGCTCTGGGCACTCATGCTCTGTCTGACACAGCCTGAAGCCAGACGTCCAGACAGACAAGGAGACAGCTGGCCGCACACCCAGCACTTCGGACACGCCATGGTCTTATGCCGTCACCTCTTCCTAACCTTGGTTTTCAGATATCTGAACCTAGACATTATATCAATTCTCCACACAGCTGGGTATCGCAAGCACAACACAGAACTCCTCCTTCCCCGTGGCTGTAAAGCTTGCTCTTGGCATGGAGTCACACCTTCAGGGTGGGAGAAACCTTCCTGGTCCCTGATGCCACGCCCAAACTTGAGTGCTGCTTGGGCACAAATTCACACTCTGACCCTCAGCATGAGCCCCATGTCAAAGAAAGGCCTGTCAGGGCCTGGGCCAAGAGCCCGCATATGGGGCTTGCCAAGCCCCTATGCACCCAATCCTCACCAGTGTTTGAGTTTTCCAGTCACCCCGCCCGTACCTGGGGCTCTGCTCTGGAATCCCTTTCTTGGAGAGACACGTGAGCCAGACAACACTTTTCCACCCTTCCCACAAAATGACCCCAAACTCTTGGGAGCTGGGACAAATCCCCAGAGAGGGATACTCGTCCACAGTCCCTGAGGCCACCCCTCCAATCCACGGCTATCTCGGACACAACATCCAGAGACAAAAGCCTGAAGGAACGCCTCCCACTCGCCCTTGTTTCAGAGGCCCAGGAGCTCCCTCTCGGGCTGTACATCCGGCCTGCCATAACCTAGGCGCCACTCATAAGCTGAGTTTGTGTTTTCAGACTTCTGTGCCCTCAGCCTGGACCCACACAACCGCCAGCCTAGGGCCTCTGGAGCCACAGCGAAAGATTGTGCCTGCCCTCTCCAAGGAAATTGTGCCCAATCCATTGACCACAACCCTACAGGTTAGGGAAAAGCTCCAAGGCCCCTGAGGCCATCAATAGTGTAGGCCACCCTGGACTAAGAGGGGCTCTCTGACACCAGCGGAGCAACTATCTCCACTTAGACTCTCAGACAGTGTCCCCAGAGACAGAAGGTTGAAATGGACAGGCCCCCAGGCCCTAATCTGAACCTTAGCTTTGGTTTCCATGTGTCCGTCCTCAGAGGTCTGTTTTCGTAGACCAGCACACGGGGCTTTTCTGAGGCACCAAACCAAACCTCTCTCGTCTCCACATGGGGAGCTTACTTACTGGGGATGTATCAAACCCTTCAGGTAGGAGAGTTCCGCAGGGCCACTGAACAACCAGCACATTCCAAGGTTTCCATGGACCCAAACGCACATTATGACGCATTTTCAGGAGAGGCCATTTCAACTCAGCCCCCTGGTTAGCGTGCCCCAGAGGCAGCAGATCAAACATATCTTGTGGCTAATGGCCAATGGGAATGCGAGGCATGCTGTACAGGGATCCATCCTTCGAACCGTGCTCTCCAGTCCTTCCGTATGGTATGTCCTGGAGCCATGCAACAGGACTCGAATGTCCCACAGAAGGAAACCTGGTGGTTTGGGGTAACCTCCAAACTCAGCGTGGGAAAACTTCCTTGGCCTCATGAGGCCCCCGCTTCATGAAGGTGCCAACATGGACACATACTCCAGCCTCAGCCAACGTCTGATCCTCAGCCTGACTTCAGATGCAGGAGATTTTGATTCAGCCTCTGCCTAGTGGGCCTGCTCTGCCCTTGGCTCCAATCCTCACTTTAGCTTGTGTTCCTAGACTTCCGTCCTCACACTCCTGGCCCGCAAACCCTCCCTACTGGGAATTCTGGGGCCACAATGAAGCACTCCGCCTGCCTCCCAGGAGAAAAACTTTGTCTATGGTGCTGCCCAGAAACCCCAAATGAGGATCAAACTGCTTGGCCCTCGGCAACACCCCAATTGCATAGGCTACCTTAAACACTGATGCTCTGTCGCAAATAGCCTGAGCCCAGACCTTCCAACAGACACCGACACAGCTGGCTGCACACCCAGCACATTGGACCCGCCACTGCCTTAGGCCACCATCCATTCCCAACCTGGGTTTTCAGTCATCAGAACCTAGACCTTATCTCCAATCCCTGCACAGGGGGGAACCTGATGCACAAGTCAGAACCCCTCCTTCCCCATGGCAAGAAACCTTGCTGCTGGCAGTGAGTCAAACCTTCAGTGTAGGAGAAAACGGCATGGCCCATGAGGCCACGCCCATGTGTGAGGGCCGCCTTGGGCACAAACACACATTGTGACCCTCAGCGTGAGTACCTTATTCAAGTAACGCCTCTCAGTGATTGGACCAAGAGCCCGCATATGTGGCTTGCCATGCCCATAGGCACGCAGGACTAACTAGATGGTGTGTATTCCAGTTGAGGGAACCCACTGCTGTGCTCTAGAGTCCCTCTCCTGGGGGGTCCCCTGTGGCAGAAAACATTACTCTTCCCTTCCCACAGAATGAACCCAAACACTTGGGAGCTTGGACAATCCCCCGAGAGGAAGGCTCTTCCTCGGCCCCTGAAGCAACCCCTACCCTGAACGGCCACTGTGAACGCAACACCCAGAGACAAAAGCCTGAGCGACTGCCTCCCACTTGCCCTCCTTTGATATCCAGAGGATCTCCCCTCTCGGACTGGAGATCAGGCCTGCCATTACCTTGGCCCCTACCTGAGCCAAGTTTGCTTTTTCAGACATCTGTCCCCACAGCCCTGGCAAACACAGCCTCTAGGCTGGGTCCTCTGGAGCCATACCACAGGACCATGCCTGCTCTCTCCTGGGAAACTCTGTCCATTCCTTTGGCCACACACCTCCAGAATATGAGAAACCTCAAGGCCCCCGAGGACATACCATTACCGGGAGCCTCCCTGCACACACAGGGGCCTTCGGACACAAGCTGAGCTGCTACCTCCATGAAGGCTTGCACAGAGATGTCAACAGAGATAGAAGGTTGAGCCGGACAGGCCCTTAGGCCCTAATCTCAACTCTTGCTTTGTTTTCCAGGTGTCACTCCTCAGAGGCTTTGGTTCGAAGAACAGGATATGGGGCTTTCCTGAGGCACTGAACAGAACTTCTCTCGTCTCCACATGGGAAGCTTCCTTGTTGGAGCCGTGTCAAACACCTCAGGTTGGAGAATCCTGCAGAGTCCCTGAGCCACCTCCACATTCCAAGGTCTCCCAGGCCAACAAGCCACAGTAGGACTCATCTTCAGGAGAGTCCATTTCAACTCTCCCCTCTGGGTAGCTCACCCAGGAGCCCGCAGATTGAGCCTGCCTTGTCCTGACTAAAGAGTGGGAATATGAGGTGGCGTTCCCAGGCATCCATGCTTAGACACCTGCTCTCGAGTCTTTCCGTATGGGGCCTCCTGGAACCATCCAATAGCACTCGACTTTCGTGCAGAAGGAAACCTTGAGTTTTGAAGTAGTTCACAAATCCCATCGTAGGCAAACCTTCCTGGCCTCATGAGGCCCCCACACCATTCAGGAAGAGGCCATGCTGGACAAAAACTCTAGCCTGAGGCACGTCTCAGAGTTGAAATGACCTCAGTGCAGGAGATCTCGATTCAGCCTCTCAGAGTGGGCCTGCCGTGCCATCGGTCCCAAACCTCACGCTAGCTTGTGTTTTCAGACTTCCTTCCTCACACTCCTGGCAAACAAGCCCTCCGGACTAGGAACTCCAGAACCACAACCCAGCCCAGGGTCTGCCCAAGGGAAGAAAAACGTTTCCCTGTGGGGCTCTCTCCAGAAAACCCAGATGAGGATCAACCTGCTCGGGCCTCGACGGTACCCGAACTGGATAGGCTGCTCTAGGCACTCATGCTCTGTCTGACACAGCCTGATGCCAGACGTCCAGACAGACAAGGAGACAGCTGGCCTCACACCCAGCACTTCGGACACGCCATGGTCTTATGCCGTCACCTCTTCCTAACCTTGGTTTTCAGATATCTGAACCTAGACATTATATCAATTCTCCACACAGCTGGGTATCGCAAGCACAACACAGAACTCCTCCTTCCCCGTGGCTGTAAAGCTTGCTCTTGGCATGGAGTCACACCTTCAGGGTGGGAGAAACCTTCCTGGTCCCTGATGCCACGCCCAAACTTGAGTGCTGCTTGGGCACAAATTCACACTCTGACCCTCAGCATGAGCCCCATGTCAAAGAAAGGCCTGTCAGGGCCTGGGCCAAGAGCCCGCATATGGGGCTTGCCAAGCCCCTATGCACCCAATCCTCACCAGTGTTTGAGTTTTCCAGTCGCCCCGCCCGTACCTGGGGCTCTGCTCTGGAATCCCTTTTTTGGAGAGACACGTGAACCAGACAACACTTTTCCACCCTTCCCACAAAATGACCCCAAACTCTTGGGAGCTGGGACAAATCCCCAGAGAGGGATACTCGTCCACAGTCCCTGAGGCCACCCCTCCAATCCACGGCTATCTCGGACACAACATCCAGAGACAAAAGCCTGAAAGAACGCCTCCCACTCGCCCTTGTTTCAGAGGCCGAGGAGCTCCCTCTCGGGCTGTACATCCGGCCTGCCATACCCTAGGCGCCACTCATAAGCTGAGTTTGTGTTTTCAGACTTCTGTGCCCTCAGCCTGGACCCACACAACCGCCAGGCTAGGGCCTCTGGAGCCACAGCGAAAGATTGTGCCTGCCCTCTCCAAGGAAATTGTGCCCAATCCATTGACCACAATTCTACAGGTTAGGGAAAAGCTCCAAGGCCCCTGAGGCCATCAATAGTGTAGGCCACCCTGGACTAAGAGGGGCTCTCAGACACCAGCGGAGCAACTATCTCCACTTAGACTCTCAGAGAGTGTCCCCAGAGACAGAAGTTTGAAATGGACAGGCCCCCAGGCCCTAATCTGAACCTTAGCTTTGGTTTCCATGTGTCCGTCCTCAGAGGTCTGTTTTCGTAGACCAGCACACGGGGCTTTTCTGAGGCTCCAAACCAAACCTCTCTCGTCTCCACATGGGGAGCTTACTTACTGGGGATGTATCAAACCCTTCAGGTAGGAGAGTTCCGCAGGGCCACTGAACAACCAGCACATTCCAAGGTTTCCATGGACCCAAACGCACATTATGACGCATCCTCAGGAGAGGCCATTTCAACTCAGCCCCCTGGTTAGCGTGCCCCAGAGGCAGCAGATCAAACATATCTTGTGGCTAATGGCCAATGGGAATGCGAGGCATGCTGTACAGGGATCCATCCTTCGAACCGTGCTCTCCAGTCCTTCCGTATGGTATGTCCTGGAGCCATGCAACAGGACTCGAATGTCCCACAGAAGGAAACCTGGTGGTTTTGGGCAACCTCCAAACTCAGCGTGGGAAAACTTCCTTGGCCTCATGAGGCCCCCGCTTCATGAAGGTGCCAACATGGACACATACTCCAGCCTCAGCCAACGTCTGATCCTCAGCCTGACTTCAGATGCAGGAGATTTTGATTCAGCCTCTGCCTAGTGGGCCTGCTCTGCCCTTGGCTCCAATCCTCACTTTAGCTTGTGTTCCTAGACTTCCGTCCTCACACTCCTGGCCCGCAAACCCTCCCTACTGGGAATTCTGGGGCCACAATGAAGCACTCCGCCTGCCTCCAGGAGAAAAACTTTGTCTATGGTGCTGCCCAGAAACCCCAAATGAGGATCAACCTGCTCGGGCCTCGACGGTACCCGAACTGGATAGGCTGCTCTGGGCACTCATGCTCTGTCTGACACAGCCTGAAGCCAGACGTCCAGACAGACAAGGAGACAGCTGGCCGCACACCCAGCACTTCGGACACGCCATGGTCTTATGACGTCACCTCTTCCTAACTTTGGTTTTCAGATATCTGGACCTAGACATTATATCAATTCTCCACACAGCTGGGTATCGCAAGCGCAACACAGAACTCCTCCTTCCCCGTGGCTGTAAAGCTCTCCCTTGGCATGGAGTCACACCTTCAGGGTGGGAGAAACCTTCCTGGTCCCTGATGCCACGCCCAAACTTGAGTGCTGCTTGGGCACAAATTCACACTCTGACCCTCAGCATGAGCCCCATGTCAAAGAAAGGCCTGTCAGGGCCTGGGCCAAGAGCCCGCATATGGGGCTTGCCAAGCCCCTATGCACCCAATCCTCACCAGTGTTTGAGTTTTCCAGTCGCCCCGCCCATACCTGGGGCTCTGCTCTGGAATCCCTTTCTTGGAGAAACACGTGAGCCAGACAACACTTTTCCACCCTTCCCACAAAATGACCCCAAACTCTTGGGAGCTGGGACAAATCCCCAGAGAGGGATACTCGTCCACAGTCCCTGAGGCCACCCCTCCAATCCACGGCTATCTCGGACACAACATCCAGAGACAAAAGCCTGAAGGAACGCCTCCCACTCGCCCTTGTTTCAGAGGCCCAGGAGCTCCCTCTCGGGCTGTACATCCGGCCTGCCATACCCTAGGCGCCACTCATAAGCTGAGTTTGTGTTTTCAGACTTCTGTGCCCTCAGCCTGGACCCACACAACCGCCAGTCTAGGGCCTCTGGAGCCACAGCGAAAGATTGTGCCTGCCCTCTCCAAGGAAATTGTGCCCAATCCATTGACCACAACCCTACAGGTTAGGGAAAAGCTCCAAGGCCCCTGAGGCCATCAATAGTGTAGGCCACCCTGGACTAAGAGGGGCTCTCTGACACCAGCGGAGCAACTACCTCCACTTAGACTCTCAGACAGTGTCCCCAGAGACAGAAGGTTGAAATGGACAGGCCCCCAGGCCCTAATCTGAACCTTAGCTTTGGTTTCCATGTGTCCGTCCTCAGAGGACTGTTTTCGTAGACCAGCACACGGGGCTTTTCTGAGGCTCCAAACCAAACCTCTCTCGTCTCCACATGGGGAGCTTACTTACTGGGAATGTATCAAACCCTTCAGGTAGGAGAGTTCCGCAGGGCCACTGAACAACCAGCACATTCCAAGGTTTCCATGGACCCAAACGCACATTATGACGCATCCTCAGGAGAGGCCATTTCAACTCAGCCCCCTGGTTAGCGTGCCCCAGAGGCAGCAGATCAAACATATCTTGTGGCTAATGGCCAATGGGAATGCGAGGCATGCTGTACAGGGATCCATCCTTCGAACCGTGCTCTCCAGTCCTTCCGTATGGTATGTCCTGGAGCCATGCAACAGGACTCGAATGTCCCACAGAAGGAAACCTGGTGGTTTGGGGCAACCTCCATACTCAGCGTGGGAAAACTTCCTTGGCCTCATGAGGCCCCCGCTTCATGAAGGTGCCAACATGGACACATACTCCAGCCTCAGCCAACGTCTGATCCTCAGCCTGACTTCAGATGCAGGAGATTTTGATTCAGCCTCTGCCTAGTGGGCCTGCTCTGCCCTTGGCTCCAATCCTCACTTTAGCTTGTGTTCCTAGACTTCCGTCCTCACACTCCTGGCCCACAAACCCTCCCTACTGGGAACTCTGGGGCCACAATGAAGCACTCCGCCTGCCTCCCAGGAGAAAAACTTTGTCTATGGTGCTGCCCAGAAACCCCAAATGAGGATCAAACTGCTTGGCCCTCGGCAACACCCCAATTGCATAGGCTACCTTAAACACTGATGCTCTGTCGCAAATAGCCTGAGCCCAGACCTTCCAACAGACACCGACACAGCTGGCTGCACACCCAGCACATTGGACCCGCCACTGCCTTAGGCCACCATCCATTCCCAACCGGGGTTTTCAGTCATCAGAACCTAGACCTTATCTCCAATCCCTGCACAGGGGGGAACCTGATGCACAAGTCAGAACCCCTCCTTCCCCATGGCAAGAAACCTTGCTGCTGGCAGTGAGTCAAACCTTCAGTGTAGGAGAAAACGGCATGGCCCATGAGGCCACGCCCATGTGTGAGGGCCGCCTTGGGCACAAACACACATTGTGACCCTCAGCGTGAGTACCTTATTCAAGTAACGCCTCTCAGTGATTGGACCAAGAGCCCGCATATGTGGCTTGCCATGCCCATAGGCACGCAGGACTAACTAGATGGTGTGTATTCCAGTTGAGGGAACCCACTGCTGTGCTCTAGAGTCCCTCTCCTGGGTGGTCCCCTGTGGCAGAAAACAGTACTCTTCCCTTCCCACAGAATGAACCCAAACACTTGGGAGCTTGGACAATCCCCCGAGAGGAAGGCTCTTACTCGGCCCCTGAAGCAACCCCTACCCTGAACGGCCACTGTGAACGCAACACCCAGAGACAAAAGCCTGAGCGACTGCCTCCCACTTGCCCTCCTTTGATATCCAGAGGATCTCCCCTCTCGGACTGGAGATCAGGCCTGCCATTACCTTGGCCCCTACCTGAGCCAAGTTTGCTTTTTCAGACATCTGTCCCCACAGCCCTGGCAAACACAGCCTCTAGGCTGGGTCCTCTGGAGCCATACCACAGGACCATGCCTGCTCTCTCCTGGGAAACTCTGTCCATTCCTTTGGCCACACACCTCCAGAATATGAGAAACCTCAAGGCCCCCGAGGACATACCATTACCGGGAGCCTCCCTGCACACACAGGGGCCTTCGGACACAAGCTGAGCTGCTACCTCCATGAAGGCTTGCACTCAGATGTCAACAGAGATAGAAGGTTGAGCCGGACAGGCACTCAGGCCCTAATCTCAACTCTTGCTTTGTTTTCCAGGTGTCACTCCTCAGAGGCTTTGGTTCGAAGAACAGGATATGGGGCTTTCCTGAGGCACTGAACAGAACTTCTCTCGTCTCCACATGGGAAGCTTCCTTGTTGGAGCCGTGTCAAACACCTCAGGTTGGAGAATCCTGCAGAGTCCCTGAGCCACCTCCACATTCCAAGGTCTCCCAGGCCACCAAGCCACAGTAGGACTCATCTTCAGGAGAGTCCATTTCAACTCTCCCCTCTGGGTAGCTCACCCAGGAGCCCGCAGATTGAGCCTGCCTTGTCCTGACTAAAGAGTGGGAATATGAGGTGGCGTTCCCAGGCATCCATGCCTAGACACCTGCTCTCGAGTCTTTCCGTATGGGGCCTCCTAGAACCATCCAATAGCACTCGACTTTCGTGCAGAAGGAAACCTTGAGGTTTGGAGTAGTTCACAAATCCCATCGTAGGCAAACCTTCCTGGCCTCATGAGGCCCCCACACCATTCAGGCAGAGGCCATGCTGGACAAAACCTCTAGCCTGAGGCACGTCTCAGAGTTGAAATGACCTCAGTGCAGGAGATCTCGATTCAGCCTCTCAGAGTGGGCCTGCCGTGCCATCGGTCCCAAACCTCACGCTAGCTTGTGTTTTCAGACTTCCTTCCTCACACTCCTGGCAAACAAGCCCTCCGGACTAGGAACTCCAGAACCACATCCCAGCCCAGGGTCTGCCCAAGGGAAGAAAAACGTTTCCCTGTGGGGCTCTCTCCAGAAAACCCAGATGAGGATCAACCTGCTTGGGCCTCGACGGTACCCGAACTGGATAGGCTGCTCTGGGCACTCATGCTCTGTCTGACACAGCCTGAAGCCAGACGTCCAGACAGACAAGGAGACAGCTGGCCGCACACCCAGCACTTCGGACACGCCATGGTCTTATGCCGTCACCTCTTCCTAACCTTGCTTTTCAGATATCTGAACCTAGACATTATATCAATTCTCCACACAGCTGGGTATCGCAAGCACAACACAGAACTCCTCCTTCCCCGAGGCTGTAAAGCTTGCTCTTGGCATGGAGTCACACCTTCAGGGTGGGAGAAACCTTCCTGGTCCCTGATGCCACGCCCAAACTTGAGTGCTGCTTGGGCACAAATTCACACTCTGACCCTCAGCATGAGCCCCATGTCAAAGAAAGGCCTGTCAGGGCCTGGGCCAAGAGCCCGCATATGGGGCTTGCCAAGCCCCTATGCACCCAATCCTCACCAGTGTTTGAGTTTACAAGTCGCCCCGCCCGTACCTGGGGCTCTGCTCTGGAATCCCTTTCTTGGAGAGACACGTGAGCCAGACAACACTTTTCCACCCTTCCCACAAAATGACCCCAAACTCTTGGGAGCTGGGACAAATCCCCAGAGAGGGATACTCGTCCACAGTCCCTGAGGCCACCCCTCCAATCCACGGCTATCTCGGACACAACATCCAGAGACAAAAGCCTGAAGGAACGCCTCCCACTCGCCCTTGTTTCAGAGGCCCAGGAGCTCCCTCTCGGGCTGTACATCCGGCCTGCCATACCCTAGGCGCCACTCATAAGCTGAGTTTGTGTTTTCAGACTTCTGTGCCCTCAGCGTGGACCCACAAACCCGCCAGGCTAGGGCCTCTGGAGACACAGCGAAAGATTGTGCCAGCCCTCTCCAAGGAAATTGTGCCCAATCCATTGACCACAACCCTACAGGTTAGGGAAAACCTCCAAGGCCCCTGAGGCCATCAATAGTGTAGGCCACCCTGGACTAAGAGGGGCTCTCTGACACCAGCGGAGCAACTATCTCCACTTAGACTCTCAGACAGTGTCCCCAGAGACAGAAGTTTGAAATGGACAGGCCCCCAGGCCCTAATCTGAACCTTAGCTTTGGTTTCCATGTGTCCGTCCTCAGAGGTCTGTTTTCGTAGACCAGCACACGGGGCTTTTCTGAGGCTCCAAACCAAACCTCTCTCGTCTCCACATGGGGAGCTTACTTACTGGGGATGTATCAAACCCTTCAGGTAGGAGAGTTCCGCAGGGCCACTGAACAACCAGCACATTCCAAGGTTTCCATGGACCCAAACGCACATTATGACGCATCCTCAGGAGAGGCCATTTCAACTCAGCCCCCTGGTTAGCGTGCCCCAGAGGCAGCAGATCAAACATATCTTGTGGCTAATGGCCAATGGGAATGCGAGGCATGCTGTACAGGGATCCATCCTTCGAACCGTGCTCTCCAGTCCTTCCGTATGGTATGTCCTGGAGCCATGCAACAGGACTCGAATGTCCCACAGAAGGAAACCTGGTGGTTTGGGGCAACCTCCAAACTCAGCGTGGGAAAACTTCCTTGGCCTCATGAGGCCCCCGCTTCATGAAGGTGCCAACATGGACACATACTTCAGCCTCAGCCAACGTCTGATCCTCAGCCTGACTTCAGATGCAGGAGATTTTGATTCAGCCTCTGCCTAGTGGGCCTGCTCTGCCCTTGGCTCCAATCCTCACTTTAGCTTGTGTTCCTAGACTTCCGTCCTCACACTCCTGGCCCGCAAACCCTCCCTACTGGGAATTCTGGGGCCACAATGAAGCACTCCGCCTGCCTCCCAGGAGAAAAACTTTGTCTATGGTGCTGCCCAGAAACCCCAAATGAGGATCAAACTGCTTGGCCCTCGGCAACACCCCAATTGCATAGGCTACCTTAAACCCTGATGCTCTGTCGCAAATAGCCTGAGCCCAGACCTTCCAACAGCCACCGACACAGCTGGCTGCACACCCAGCACATTGGACCCGCCACTGCCTTAGGCCACCATCCATTCCCAACCTGGGTTTTCAGTCATCAGAACCTAGACCTTATCTCCAATCCCTGCACAGGGGGGAACCTGATGCACAAGTCAGAACCCCTCCTTCCCCATGGCAAGAAACCTTGCTGCTGGCAGTGAGTCAAACCTTCAGTGTAGGAGAAAATGGCATGGCCCATGAGGCCACGCCCATGTGTGAGGGCCGCCTTGGGCACAAACACACATTGTGACCCTCAGCGTGAGTACCTTATTCAAGTAACGCCTCTCAGTGATTGGACCAAGAGCCCGCATATGTGGCTTGCCATGCCCATAGGCACGCAGGACTAACTAGATGGTGTGTATTCCAGTTGAGGGAACCCACTGCTGTGCTCTAGAGTCCCTCTCCTGGGCGGTCCCCTGTGGCAGAAAACAGTACTCTTCCCTTCCCACAGAATGAACCCAAACACTTGGGAGCTTGCACAATCCCCTGAGAGGAAGGCTCTTACTCGGCCCCTGAAGCAACCCCTACCCTGAACGGCCACTGTGAACGCAACACCCAGAGACAAAAGCCTGAGTGACTGCCTCCCACTTGCCCTTCTTTGATATCCAGAGGATCTCCCCTCTCGGACTGGAGATCAGGCCTGCCATTACCTTGGCCCCTACCTGAGCCAAGTTTGCTTTTTCAGACATCTGTCCCCACAGCCCTGGCAAACACAGCCTCTAGGCTGGGTCCTCTGGAGCCATACCACAGGACCATGCCTGCTCTCTCCTGGGAAACTCTGTCCATTCCTTTGGCCAAACACTTCCAGAATATGAGAAACCTCAAGGCCCCCGAGGACATACCATTACCGGGAGCCTCCCTGCACACACTGGGGCCTTTCGGACACAAGCTGAGCTGCTACCTCCATGAAGGCATGCACACAGATGTCAACAGAGATAGAAGGTTGAGCCGGACAGGCCCTTAGGCCCTAATCTCAACTCTTGCTTTGTTTTCCAGGTGTCACTCCTCAGAGGCTTTGGTTCGAAGAACAGGATATGGGGCTTTCCTGAGGCACTGAACAGAACTTCTCTCGTCTCCACATGGGAAGCTTCCTTGTTGGAGCCGTGTCAAACACCTCAGGTTGGAGAATCCTGCAGAGTCCCTGAGCCACCTCCACATTCCAAGGTCTCCCAGGCCAACAAGCCACAGTAGGACTCATCTTCAGAAGAGTCCATTTCAACTCTCCCCTCTGGGTAGCTCACCCAGGAGCCCGCAGATTGAGCCTGCCTTGTCCTGACTAAAGAGTGGAAATATGAGGTGGCGTTCCCAGGCATCCATGCTTAGACACCTGCTCTCGAGTCTTTCCGTATGGGGCCTCCTGGAACCATCCAATAGCACTCGACTTTCGTGCAGAAGGAAACCTTGAGGTTTGGAGTAGTTCACAAATCCCATCGCAGGCAAACCTTCCTGGCCTCATGAGGCCCCCACACCATTCAGGCAGAGGCCATGCTGGATAAAAACTCTAGCCTGAGGCACGTCTCAGAGTTGAAATGACCTCAGTGCAGGAGATCTCGATTCAGCCTCTCAGAGTGGGCCTGCCGTGCCATTGGTCCCAAACCTCACGCTAGCTTGTGTTTTCAGACTTCCTTCCTCACACTCCTGGCAAACAAGCCCTCCGGACTAGGAACTCCAGAACCACAACCCAGCCCAGGGTCTGCGCAAGGGAAGAAAAACGTTTCCCTGTGTGGCTCTCTCCAGAAAACCCAGATGAGGATCAACCTGCTTGGGCCTCGACGGTACCCGAACTGGATAGGCTGCTCTAGGCACTCATGCTCTGTCTGACACAGCCTGAAGCCAGACGTCCAGACAGACAAGGAGACAGCTGGCCGCACACCCAGCACTTCGGACACGCCATGGTCTTATGCCGTCACCTCTTCCTAACCTTGGTTTTCAGATATCTGAACCTAGACATTATATCAATTCTCCACACAGCTGGGTATCGCAAGCACAACACAGAACTCCTCCTTCCCCGTGGCTGTAAAGCTTGCTCTTGGCATGGAGTCACACCTTCAGGGTGGGAGAAAGCTTCCTGGTCCCTGATGCCACGCCCAAACTTGAGTGCTGCTTGGGCACAAATTCACACTCTGACCCTCAGCATGAGCCCCATGTCAAAGAAAGGCCTGTCAGGGCCTGGGCCAAGAGCCCGCATATGGGGCTTGCCAAGCCCCTATGCACCCAATCCTCACCAGTGTTTGAGTTTTCCAGTCGCCCCGCCTGTACCTGGGGCTCTGCTCTGGAATCCCTTTCTTGGAGAGACACGTGAGCCAGACAACACTTTTCCACCCTTCCCACAAAGTGACCCCAAACTCTTGGGAGCTGGGACAAATCCCCAGAGAGGGATACTCGTCCACAGTCCCTGAGTCCACCCCTTCAATCCACGGCTATCTCGGACACAACATCCAGAGACAAAAGCCTGAAGGAACGCCTCCCACTCGCCCTTGTTTCAGAGGCCCAGGAGCTCCCTCTCGGGCTGTACATCCGGCCTGCCATACCCTAGGCGCCACTCATAAGCTGAGTTTGTGTTTTCAGACTTCTGTGCCCTCAGCGTGGACCCACACAACCGCCAGGCTAGGGCCTCTGGAGCCACAGCGAAAGATTGTGCCTGCCCTCTCCAAGGAAATTGTGCCCAATCCATTGACCACAACCCTACAGGTTAGGGAAAAGCTCCAAGGCCCCTGAGGCCATCAATAGTGTAGGCCACCCTGGACTAAGAGGGGCTCTCTGACACCAGCGGAGCAACTATCTCCACTTAGACTCTCAGACAGTGTTCCCAGAGACAGAAGGTTGAAATGGACAGGCCCCCAGGCCCTAATCTGAACCTTAGCTTTGGTTTCCATGTGTCCGTCCTCAGAGGTCTGTTTTCGTAGACCAGCACACGGGGCTTTTCTGAGGCTCCAAACCAAACCTCTCTCGTCTCCACATGGGGAGCTTACTTACTGGGGATGTATCAAACCCTTCAGGTAGGAGAGTCCGCAGGGCCACTGAACAACCAGCACATTCCAAGGTTTCCATGGACCCAAACGCACATTATGACGCATCCTCAGGAGAGGCCATTTCAACTCAGCCCCCTGGTTAGCGTGCCCCAGAGGCAGCAGATCAAACATATCTTGTGGCTAATGGCCAATGGGAATGCGAGGCATGCTGTACAGGGATCCATCCTTCGAACCGTGCTCTCCAGTCCTTCCGTATGGTATGTCCTGGAGCCATGCAACAGGACTCGAATGTCCCCAGAAGGAAACCTGGTGGTTTGGGGCAACCTCCAAACTCAGCGTGGGAAAACTTCCTTGGCCTCAAGAGGCCCCCGCTTCATGAAGGTGCCAACATGGACACATACTCCAGCCTCAGCCAACGTCTGATCCTCAGCCTGACTTCAGATGCAGGAGATTTTGATTCAGCCTCTGCCTAGTGGGCCTGCTCTGCCCTTGGCTCCAATCCTCACTTTAGCTTGTGTTTCTAGACTTCCGTCTTCACACTCCTGGCCCGCAAACCCTCCCTACTGGGAATTCTGGGGCCACAATGAAGCACTCCGCCTGCCTCCCAGGAGAAAAACTTTGTCTATGGTGCTGCCCAGAAACCCCAAATGAGGATCAAACTGCTTGGCCCTCGGCAACACCCCAATTGCATAGGCTACCTTAAACACTGATGCTCTGTCGCAAATAGCCTGAGCCCAGACCTTCCAACAGACACCGACACAGCTGGCTGCACACCCAGCACATTGGACCCGCCACTGCCTTAGGCCACCATCCATTCCCAACCGGGGTTTTCAGTCATCAGAACCTAGACCTTATCTCCAATCCCTGCACAGGGGGGAACCTGATGCACAAGTCAGAACCCCTCCTTCCCCATGGCAAGAAACCTTGCTGCTGGCAGTGAGTCAAACCTTCAGTGTAGGAGAAAACGGCATGGCCCATGAGGCCACGCCCATGTGTGAGGGCCGCCTTGGGCACAAACACACATTGTGACCCTCAGCGTGAGTACCTTATTCAAGTAACGCCTCTCATTGATTGGACCAAGAGCCCGCATATGTGGCTTGCCATGCCCATAGGCACGCAGGACTAACTAGATGGTGTGTATTCCAGTTGAGGGAACCCACTGCTGTGCTCTAGAGTCCCTCTCCTGGGGGGTCCCCTGTGGCAGAAAACAGTACTCTTCCCTTCCCACAGAATGAACCCAAACACTTGGGAGCTTGGACAATCCCCCGAGAGGAAGGCTCTTTCTCGGCCCCTGAAGCAACCCCTACCCTGAACGGCCACTGTGAACGCAACACCCAGAGACAAAAGCCTGAGCGACTGCCTCCCACTTGCCCTCCTTTGATATCCAGAGGATCTCCCCTCTCGGACTGGAGATCAGGCCTGCCATTACCTTGGCCCCTACCTGAGCCAAGTTTGCTTTTTCAGACATCTGTCCCCACAGCCCTGGCAAACACAGCCTCTAGGCTGGGTCCTCTGGAGCCATACCACAGGACCATGCCTGCTCTCTCCTGGGAAACTCTGTCCATTCCTTTGGCCACACACCTCCAGAATATGAGAAACCTCTTGGCCCCCGAGGACATACGATTACTGAGAGCCTCCCTGCACACACAGGGGCCTTCGGACACAAGCTGATCTGCTACCTCCATGAAGGCTTGCACACAGATGTCAACAGAGATAGAAGGTTGAGCCCGACAGCCCCTTAGGCCCTAATCTCAACTCTTGCTTTGTTTTCCAGGTGTCACTCCTCAGAGGCTTTGGTTCGAAGAACAGGATATGGGGCTTTCTTGAGGCACTGAACAGAACTTCTCTCGTCTCCACATGGGAAGCTTCCTTGTTGGAGCCGTGTCAAACACCTCAGGTTGGAGAATCCTGCAGAGTCCCTGAGCCACCTCCACATTCCAAGGTCTCCCAGGCCAACAAGCCACAGTAGGACTCATCTTCAGGAGAGTCCATTTCAACTCTCCCCTCTGGGTAGCTCACCCAGGAGCCCGAAAATTGAGCCTGCCTTGTCCTGACTAAAGAGTGGGAATATGAGGTGGCGTTTCCAGGCATCCATGCTTAGACACCTGCTCTCGAGTCTTTCTGTATGGGGCCTCCTGGAACCATCCAATAGCACTCGACTTTCGTGCAGAAGGAAACCTTGAGGTTTGGAGTAGTTCACAAATCCCATCGCAGGCAAACCTTCCTGGCCTCATGAGGCCCCCACACCATTCAGGCAGAGGCCATGCTGGACAAAAACTCTAGCCTGAGGCACGTCTCAGAGTTGAAATGACCTCAGTGCAGAAGATCTCGATTCAGCCTCTCAGAGTGGGCCTGCCGTGCCATCGGTCCCAAACCTCACGCTAGCTTGTGTTTTAAGACTTCCTTCCTCCCACTCCTGGCAAACAAGCCCTCCGGACTAGGAACTCCAGAACCACAACCCAGCCCAGGGTCTGCCCAAGGGAAGAAAAACGTTTCCCTGTGGGGCTCTCTCCAGAAAACCCAGATGAGGATCAACCTGCTTGGGCCTCGAAGGTACCCGAACTGGATAGGCTGCTCTGGGCACTCATGCTCTGTCTGACACAGCCTGAAGCCAGACGTCCAGACAGACAAGGAGACAGCTGGCCGCACACCCAGCACTTCGGACACGCCATGGTCTTATGCCGTCACCTCTTCCTAACCTTGGTTTTCAGATATCTGAACCTAGACATTATATCAATTCTCCACACAGCTGGGTATCGCAAGCACAACACAGAACTCCTCCTTCCCCGTGGCTGTAAAGCTTGCTCTTGGCATGGAGTCACACCTTCAGGGTGGGAGAAACCTTCCTGGTCCCTGAAGCCACGCCCAAACTTGAGTGCTGCTTGGGCACAAATTCACACTCTGACCCTCAGCATGAGCCCCATGTCAAAGAAAGGCCTGTCAGGGCCTGGGCCAAGAGCCCGCATATGGGGCTTGCCAAGCCCCTATGCACCCAATCCTCACCAGTGTTTGAGTTTTCCAGTCGCCCCGCCCGTACCTGGGGCTCTGCTCTGGAATCCCTTTCTTGGAGAGACACGTGAGCCAGACAACACTTTTCCACCCTTCCCACAAAATGACCCCAAACTCTTGGGAGCTGGGACAAATCCCCAGAGAGGGATACTCGTCCACAGTCCCTGAGTCCACCCCTCCAATCCACGGCTATCTCGGACACAACATCCAGAGACAAAAGCCTGAAGGAACGCCTCCCACTCGCCCTTGTTTCAGAGGCCCAGGAGCTCCCTCTCGGGCTGTACATCCGGCCTGCCATACCCTAGGCGCCACTCATAAGCTGAGTTTGTGTTTTCAGACTTCTGTGCCCTCAGCGTGGACCCACACAACCGCCAGGCTAGGGCCTCTGGAGCCACAGCGAAAGATTGTGCCTGCCCTCTCCAAGGAAATTGTGCCCAATCCATTGACCACAACCCTACAGGTTAGGGAAAAGCTCCAAGGCCCCTGAGGCCATCAATAGTGTAGGCCACCCTGGACTAAGAGGGGCTCTCTGACACCAGCGGAGCAACTATCTCCACTTAGACTCTCAGACAGTGTCCCCAGAGACAGAAGGTTGAAATGGACAGGCCCCCAGGCCCTAATCTGAACCTTAGCTTTGGTTTCCATGTGTCCGTCCTCAGAGGTCTGTTTTCGTAGACCAGCACACGGGGCTTTTCTGAGGCTCCAAACCAAACCTCTCTCGTCTCCACATGGGGAGCTTACTTACTGGGGATGTATCAAACCCTTCAGGTAGGAGAGTTCCGCAGGGCCACTGAACAACCAGCACATTCCAAGGTTTCCATGGACCCAAACGCACATTATGACGCATCCTCAGGAGAGCCCATTTCAACTCAGCCCCCTGGTTAGCGTGCCCCAGAGGCAGCAGATCAAACATATCTTGTGGCTAATGGCCAAAGGGAATGCGAGGCATGCTGTACAGGGATCCATCCTTCGAACCGTGCTCTCCAGTCCTTCCGTATGGTATGTCCTGGAGCCATGCAACAGGACTCGAATGTCCCACAGAAGGAAACCTGGTGGTTTGGGGCAACCTCCAAACTCAGCGTGGGAAAACTTCCTTGGCCTCATGAGGCCCCCGCTTCATGAAGGTGCCAACATGGACACATACTCCAGCCTCAGCCAACGTCTGATCCTCAGCCTGACTTCAGATGCAGGAGATTTTGATTCAGCCTCTGCCTAGTGGGCCTGCTCTGCCCTTGGCTCCAATCCTCACTTTAGCTTGTGTTCCTAGACTTCTGTCCTCACACTCCTGGCCCGCAAACCCTCCCTTCTGGGAATTCTGGGGCCACAATGAAGCACGCCGCCTGCCTCCCATGAGAAAAACTTTGTCTATGGTGCTGCCCAGAAACCCCAAATGAGGATCAAACTGCTTGTCCCTCGGCAACACCCCAATTGCATAGGCTACCTTAAACACTGATGCTCTGTCGCAAATAGCCTGAGCCCAGACCTTCCAACAGACACCGACACAGCTGGCTGCACACCCAGCACATTGGACCCGCCACTGCCTTAGGCCACCATCCATTCCCAACCTGGGTTTTCAGTCATCAGAACCTAGACCTTATCTCCAATCCCTGCACAGGGGGGAACCTGATGCACAAGTCAGAACCCCTCCTTCCCCATGGCAAGAAACCTTGCTGCTGGCAGTGAGTCAAACCTTCAGTGTAGGAGAAAACGGCATGGCCCATGAGGCCACGCCCATGTGTGAGGGCCGCCTTGGGCACAAACACACATTGTGACCCTCAGCGTGAGTACCTTATTCAAGTAACGCCTCTCAGTGATTGGACCAAGAGCCCGCATATGTGGCTTGCCATGCCCATAGGCACGCAGGACTAACTAGATGGTGTGTATTCCAGTTGAGGGAACCCACTGCTGTGCTCTAGAGTCCCTCTCCTGGGGGGTCCCCTGTGGCAGAACACAGTACTCTTCCCTTCCCACAGAATGAACCCAAACACTTGGGAGCTTGGACAATCCCCCGAGAGGAAGGCTCTTCCTCGGCCCCTGAAGCAACCCCTACCCTGAATGGCCACTGTGAACGCAACACCCAGAGACAAAAGCCTGAGCGACTGCCTCCCACTTGCCCTCCTTTGATATCCAGAGGATCTCCCCTCTCGGACTGGAGATCAGGCCTGCCATTACCTTGGCCCCTACCTGAGCCAAGTTTGCTTTTTCAGACATCTGTCCCCACAGCCCTGGCAAACACAGCCTCTAGGCTGGGTCCTCTGGAGCCATACCACAGGACCATGCCTGCTCTCTCCTGGGAAACTCTGTCCATTCCTTTGGCCACACACCTCCAGAATATGAGAAACCTCAAGGCCCCCGAGGACATACCATTACCGGGAGTCTCCCTGCACACACGGGCCTTCGGACACAAGCTGAGCTGCTACCTACATGAAGGCATGCACACAGATGTCAACAGAGATAGAAGGTTGAGCCGGACAGGCACTCAGGCCCTAATCACAACTCTTGCTTTGTTTTCCAGGTGTCACTCCTCAGAGGCTTTGGTGCGAAGAACAGGATATGGGGCTTTCCTGAGGCACTGAACAGAACTTCTCTCGTCTCCACATGGGAAGCTCCCTTGTTGGAGCCGTGTCAAACACCTCAGGTTGGAGAATCCTGCAGAGTCCCTGAGCCACCTCCACATTCCAAGGTCTCCCAGGCCACCAAGCCACAGTAGGACTCATCTTCAGGAGAGTCCATTTCAACTCTCCCCTCTGGGTAGCTCACCCAGGAGCCCACAGATTGAGCCTGTCTTGTCCTGACTAAAGAGTGGGAATATGAGGTGGCGTTCCCAGGCATCCATGCTTAGACACCTGCTCTCGAGTCTTTCCGTATGGGGCCTCCTGGAACCATCCAATAGCACTCGACTTTCGTGCAGAAGGAAACCTTGAGGTTTGGAGTAGTTCACAAATCCCATCGTAGGCAAACCTTCCTGGCCTCATGAGGCCCCCACACCATTCAGGAAGAGGCCATGCTGGACAAAAACTCTAGCCTGAGGCACGTCTCAGAGTTGAAATGACCTCAGTGCAGGAGATCTCGATTCAGCCTCTCAGAGTGGGCCTGCCGTGCCATCGGTCCCAAACCTCACGCTAGCTTGTGTTTTCAGACTTCCTTCCTCACACTCCTGGCAAACAAGCCCTCCGGACTAGGAACTCCAGAACCACAACCCAGCCCAGGGTCTGCCCAAGGGAAGAAAAACGTTTCCCTGTGGGGCTCTCTCCAGAAAACCCAGATGAGGATCAACCTGCTCGGGCCTCGACGGTACCCGAACTGGATAGGCTGCTCTGGGCACTCATGCTCTGTCTGACACAGCCTGAAGCCAGACGTCCAGACAGACAAGGAGACAGCTGGCCGCACACCCAGCACTTCGGACACGCCATGGTCTTATGCCGTCACCTCTTCCTAACCTTGGTTTTCAGATATCTGAACCTAGACATTATATCAATTCTCCACACAGCTGGGTATCGCAAGCACAACACAGAACTCCTCCTTCCCCGTGGCTGTAAAGCTTGCTCTTGGCATGGAGTCACACCTTCAGGGTGGGAGAAACCTTCCTGGTCCCTGATGCCACGCCCAAACTTGAGTGCTGCTTGGGCACAAATTCACACTCTGACCCTCAGCATGAGCCCCATGTCAAAGAAAGGCCTGTCAGGGCCTGGGCCAAGAGCCCGCATATGGGGCTTGCCAAGCCCCTTTGCACCCAATCCTCACCAGTGTTTGAGTTTTCCAGTCGCCCCGCCCGTACCTGGGGCTCTGCTCTGGAATCCCTTTCTTGGAGAGACACATGAGCCAGACAACACGACTCCACCCTTCCCACAAAATGACCCCAAACTCTTGGGAGCTGGGACAAATCCCCAGAGAGGGATACTCGTCCACAGTCACTGAGTCCACCCCTCCAATCCACGGCTATCTCGGACACAACATCCAGAGACAAAAGCCTGAAGGAACGCCTCCCACTCGCCCTTGTTTCAGAGGCCCAGGAGCTCCCTCTCGGGCTGTACATCCGGCCTGCCATACCCTAGGCGCCACTCATAAGCTGAGTTTGTGTTTTCAGACTTCTGTGCCCTCAGCCTGGACCCACACAACCGCCAGGCTAGGGCCTCTGGAGCCACAGCGAAAGATTGTGCCTGCCCTATCCAAGGAAATTGTGCCCAATCCATTGACCACAACCCTACAGGTTAGGGAAAAGCTCCAAGGCCCCTGAGGCCATCAATAGTGTAGGCCACCCTGGACTAAGAGGGGCTCTCTGACACCAGCGGAGCAACTATCTCCACTTAGACTCTCAGACAGTGTCCCCAGAGACAGAAGGTTGAAATGGACAGGCCCCCAGGCCCTAATCTGAACCTTAGCTTTGGTTTCCATGTGTCCGTCCTCAGAGGTCTGTTTTCGTAGACCAGCACACGGGGCTTTTCTGAGGCTCCAAACCAAACCTCTCTCGTCTCCACATGGGGAGCTTACTTACTGGGGATGTATCAAACCCTTCAGGTAGGAGAGTTCCGCAGGGCCACTGAACAACCAGCACATTCCAAGGTTTCCATGGACCCAAACGCACATTATGACGCATCCTCAGGAGAGGCCATTTCAACTCAGCCCCCTGGTTAGCGTGCCCCAGAGGCAGCAGATCAAACATATCTTGTGGCTAATGGCCAATGGGAATGCGAGGCATGCTGTACAGGGATCCATCCTTCGAACCGTGCTCTCCAGTCCTTCCGTATGGTATGTCCTGGAGCCATGCAACAGGACTCGAATGTCCCACAGAAGGAAACCTGGTGGTTTGGGGCAACCTCCAAACTCAGCGTGGGAAAACTTCCTTGGCCTCATGAGGCCCCCGCTTCATGAAGGTGCCAACATGGACACATACTCCAGCCTCAGCCAACGTCTGATCCTCAGCCTGACTTCAGATGCAGGAGATTTTGATTCAGCCTCTGCCTAGTGGGCCTGCTCTGCCCTTGGCTCCAATCCTCACTTTAGCTTGTGTTCCTAGACTTCCGTCCTCACACTCCTGGCCCGCAAACCCTCCCTACTGGGAATTCTGGGGCCACAATGAAGCACTCCGCCTGCCTCCCAGGAGAAAAACTTTGTCTATGGTGCTGCCCAGAAACCCCAAATGAGGATCAAACTGCTTGGCCCTCAGCAACACCCCAATTGCATAGGCTACCTTAAACACTGATGCTCTGTCGCAAATAGCCTGAGCCCAGACCTTCCAACAGACACCGACACAGCTGGCTGCACACCCAGCACATTGGACCCGCCACTGCCTTAGGCCACCATCCATTCCCAACCTGGGTTTTCAGTCATCAGAACCTAGACCTTATCTCCAATCCCTGCACAGGGGGGAACCTGATGCACAAGTCAGAAACCCTCCTTCCCCATGGCAAGAAACCTTGCTGCTGGCAGTGAGTCAAACCTTCAGTGTAGGAGAAAACGGCATGGCCCATGAGGCACGCCCATGTGTGAGGGCCGCCTTGGGCACAAACACACATTGTGACCCTCAGCGTGAGTACCTTATTCAAGTAACGCCTCTCAGTGATTGGACCAAGAGCCCGCATATGTGGCTTGCCATGCCCATAGGCACGCAGGACTAACTAGATGGTGTGTATTCCAGTTGAGGGAACCCACTGCTGTGCTCTAGAGTCCCTCTCCTGGGGGGTCCCCTGTGGCAGAAAACAGTACTCTTCCCTTCCCACAGAATGAACCCAAACACTTGGGAGCTTGGACAATGCCCTGAGAGGAAGGCTCTTCCTCGGCCCCTGAAGCAACCCCTACCCTGAACGGCCACTGTGAACGCAACACCCAGAGACAAAAGCCTGAGTGACTGCCTCCCACTTGCCCTCCTTTGATATCCAGAGGATCTCCCCTCTCGGACTGGAGATCAGGCCTGCCATTACCTTGGCCCCTACCTGAGCCAAGTTTGCTTTTTCAGACATCTGTCCCCACAGCCCTGGCAAACACAGCCTCTAGGCTGGGTCCTCTGGAGCCATACCACAGGACCAGGCCTGCTCTCTCCTGGGAAACTCTGTCCATTCCTTTGGCCACACACTTCCAGAATATGAGAAACCTCAAGGCCCCCGAGGACATACCATTACCGGGAGCCTCCCTGCACACACAGGGGCCTTCGGACACAAGCTGAGCTGCTACCTCCATGAAGGCATGCACACAGCTGTCAACAGAGATAGAAGGTTGAGCCAGACAGGCCCTTAGGCCCTAATCTCAACTCTTGCTTTGTTTTCCAGGTGTCACTCCTCAGAGGCTTTGGTTCGAAGAACAGGATATGGGGCTTTCCTGAGGCACTGAACAGAACTTCTCTCGTCTCCACATGGGAAGCCCCTTGTTGGAGCCGTGTCAAACACCTCAGGTTGGAGAATCCTGCAGAGTCCCTGAGCCACCTCCACATTCCAAGGTCTCCCAGGCCACCAAGCCACAGTAGGACTCATCTTCAGGAGAGTCCATTTCAACTCTCCCCTCTGGGTAGCTCACCCAGGAGCCCGCAGATTGAGCCTGCCTTGTCCTGACTAAAGAGTGGGAATATGAGGTGGCGTTCCCAGGCATCCATGCTTAGACACCTGCTCTCGAGTCTTTCCGTATGGGGCCTCCTGGAACCATCCAATAGCACTCGACTTTCGTGCAGAAGGAAACCTTGAGGTTTGGAGTAGTTCACAAATCCCATCGCAGGCAAACCTTCCTGGCCTCATGAGGCCCCCACACCATTCAGGCAGAGGCCATGCTGGACAAAAACTCTAGCCTGAGGCACGTCTCAGAGTTGAAATGACCTCAGTGCAGGAGATCTCGATTCAGCCTCTCAGAGTGGGCCTGCCGTTCCATCGGTCCCAAACCTCACGCTAGCTTGTGTTTTCAGACTTCCTTCCTCACACTCCTGGCAAACAAGCCCTCCGGACTAGGAACTCCAGAACCACAACCCAGCCCAGGGTCTGCGCAAGGGAAGAAAAACGTTTCCCTGTGTGGCTCTCTCCAGAAAACCCAGATGAGGATCAACCTGCTTGGGCCTCGACGGTACCCGAACTGGATAGGCTGCTCTAGGCACTCATGCTCTGTCTGACACAGCCTGAAGCCAGACGTCCAGACAGACAAGGAGACAGCTGGCCGCACACCCAGCACTTCGGACACGCCATGGTCTTATGCCGTCACCTCTTCCTAACCTTGGTTTTCAGATATCTGAACCTAGACATTATATCAATTCTCCACACAGCTGGGTATCGCAAGCACAACACAGAACTCCTCCTTCCCCGAGGCTGTAAAGCTTGCTCTTGGCATGGAGTCACACCTTCAGGGTGGGAGAAAGCTTCCTGGTCCCTGATGCCACGCCCAAACTTGAGTGCTGCTTGGGCACAAATTCACACTCTGACCCTCAGCATGAGCCCCATGTCAAAGAAAGGCCTGTCAGGGCCTGGGCCAAGAGCCCGCATATGGGGCTTGCCAAGCCCCTATGCACCCAATCCTCACCAGTGTTTGAGTTTTCCAGTCGCCCCGCCCGTACCTGGGGCTCTGCTCTGGAATCCCTTTCTTGGAGAGACACGTGAGCCAGACAACACTTGTCCACCCTTCCCACAAAATGACCCCAAACTCTTGGGAGCTGCGACAAATCCCCAGAGAGGGATACTCGTCCACAGTCCCTGAGGCCACCCCTCCAATCCACGGCTATCTCGGACACAACATCCAGAGACAAAAGCCTGAAGGAAGGCCTCCCACTCGCCCTTGTTTCAGAGGCCCAGGAGCTCCCTCTCGGGCTGTACATCCGGCCTGCCATACCCTAGGCGCCACTCATAAGCTGAGTTTGTGTTTTCAGACTTCTGTGCCCTCAGCGTGGACCCACACAACCGCCAGGCTAGGGCCTCTGGAGCCACAGCGAAAGATTGTGCCTGCCCTCTCCAAGGAAATTGTGCCCAATCCATTGACCACAACCCTACAGGTTAGGGAAAAGCTCCAAGGCCCCTGAGGCCATCAATAGTGTAGGCCACCCTGGACTAAGAGGGGCTCTCTGACACCAGCGGAGCAACTATCTCCACTTAGACTCTCAGACAGTGTCCCCAGAGACAGAAGGTTGAAATGGACAGGCCCCCAGGCCCTAATCTGAACCTTAGCTTTGGTTTCCATGTGTCCGTCCTCAGAGGTCTGTTTTCGTAGACCAGCACACGGGGCTTTTCTGAGGCTCCAAACCAAACCTCTCTCGTCTCCACATGGGGAGCTTACTTACTGGGGATGTATCAAACCCTTCAGGTAGGAGAGTTCCGCAGGGCCACTGAACAACCAGCACATTCCAAGGTTTCCATGGACCCAAACGCACATTATGACGCATCCTCAGGAGAGGCCATTTCAACTCATCCCCCTGGTTAGCGTGCCCCAGAGGCAGCAGATCAAACATATCTTGTGGCTAATGGCCAATGGGAATGCGAGGCATGCTGTACAGGAATCCATCCTTCGAACCGTGCTCTCCAGTCCTTCCGTATGGTATGTCCTGGAGCCATGCAACAGGACTCGAATGTCCCACAGAAGGAAACCTGGTGGTTTGGGGCAACCTCCAAACTCAGCGTGGGAAAACTTCCTTGGCCTCATGAGGCCCCCGCTTCATGAAGGTGCCAACATGGACACATACTCCAGCCTCAGCCAACGTCTGATCCTCAGCCTGACTTCAGATGCAGGAGATTTTGATTCAGCCTCTGCCTAGTGGGCCTGCTCTGCCCTTGGCTCCAATCCTCACTTTAGCTTGTGTTCCTAGACTTCCGTCCTCACACTCCTGGCCCGCAAACCCTCCCTACTGGGAATTCTGGGGCCACAATGAAGCACTCCGCCTGCCTCCCAGGAGAAAAACTTTGTCTATGGTGCTGCCCAGAAACCCCAAATGAGGATCAAACTGCTTGGCCCTCGGCAACACCCCAATTGCATAGGCTACCTTAAACACTGATGCTCTGTCGCAAATAGCCTGAGCCCAGACCTTCCAACAGACACCGACACAGCTGGCTGCACACCCAGCACATTGGACCCGCCACTGCCTTAGGCCACCATCCATTCCCAACCTGGGTTTTCAGTCATCAGAACCTAGACCTTATCTCCAATCCCTGCACAGGGGGGAACCTGATGCACAAGTCAGAAACCCTCCTTCCCCATGGCAAGAAACCTTGCTGCTGGCAGTGAGTCAAACCTTCAGTGTAGGAGAAAACGGCATGGCCCATGAGGCCACGCCCATGTGTGAGGGCCGCCTTGGGCACAAACACATATTGTGACCCTCAGCGTGAGTACCTTATTCAAGTAACGCCTCTCAGTGATTGGACCAAGAGCCCGCATATGTGGATTGCCATGCCCATAGGCACGCAGGACTAACTAGATGGTGTGTATTCCAGTTGAGGGAACCCACTGCTGTGCTCTAGAGTCCCTCTCCTGGGGGGTCCCCTGTGGCAGAAAACAGTACTCTTCCCTTCCCACAGAATGAACCCAAACACTTGGGAGCTTGGACAATCCCCTGAGAGGAAGGCTCTTCCTCGGCCCCTGAAGCAACCCCTACCCTGAACGACCACTGTGAACGCAACACCCAGAGACAAAAGCCTGAGCGACTGCCTCCCACTTGCCCTCCTTTGATATCCAGAGGATCTCCCCTCTCGGACTGGAGATCAGGCCTGCCATTACCTTGGCCCCTACCTGAGCCAAGTTTGCTTTTTCAGACATCTGTCCCCACAGCCCTGGCAAACACAGCCTCTAGGCTGGGTCCTCTGGAGCCATACCACAGGACCAGGCCTGCTCTCTCCTGGGAAACTCTGTCCATTCCTTTGGCCACACACTTCCAGAATATGAGAAACCTCAAGGCCCCCGAGGACATACCATTACCGGGAGCCTCCCTGCACACACAGGGGCCTTCGGACACAAGCTGAGCTGCTACCTCCATGAAGGCATGCACACAGATGTCAACAGAGATAGAAGGTTGAGCCGGACAGGCCCTTAGGCCCTAATCTCAACTCTTGCTTTGTTTTCCAGGTGTCACTCCTCAGAGGCTTTGGTTCGAAGAACAGGATATGGGGCTTTCCTGAGGCACTGAACAGAACTTCTCTCGTCTCCACATGGGAAGCTTCCTTGTTGGAGCCGTGTCAAACACCTCAGGTTGGAGAATCCTGCAGAGTCCCTGAGCCACCTCCACATTCCAAGGTCTCCCAGGCCAACAAGCCACAGTAGGACTCATCTTCAGGAGAGTCCATTTCAACTCTCCCCTCTGGGTAGCTCACCCAGGAGCCCGCAGATTGAGCCTGCCTTTTCCTGACTAAAGAGTGGGAATATGAGGTGGCGTTCCCAGGCATCCATGCTTAGACACCTGCTCTCGAGTCTTTCCGTATGGGGCCTCCTGGAAACATCCAATAGCACTCGACTTTCGTGCAGAAAGAAACCTTGAGGTTTGGAGTAGTTCACAAATCCCATCGCAGGCAAACCTTCCTGGCCTCATGAGGCCCCCACACCATTCAGGCAGAGGCCATGCTGGACAAAAACTCTAGCCTGAGGCACGTCTCAGAGTTGAAATGACCTCAGTGCAGGAGATCTCGATTCAGCCTCTCAGAGTGGGCCTGCCGTTCCATCGGTCCCAAACCTCACGCTAGCTTGTGTTTTCAGACTTCCTTCCTCACACTCCTGGCAAACAAGCCCTCCGGACTAGGAACTCCAGAACCACAACCCAGCCCAGGGTCTGCGCAAGGGAGGAAAAACGTTTCCCTGTGTGGCTCTCTCCAGAAAACCCAGATGAGGATCCACCTGCTTGGGCCTCGACGGTACCCGAACTGGATAGGCTGCTCTGGGCACTCATGCTCTGTCTGACACAGCCTGAAGCCAGACGTCCAGACAGACAAGGAGACAGCTGGCCGCACACCCAGCACTTCGGACACGCCATGGTCTTATGCCGTCACCTCTTCCTAACCTTGGTTTTCAGATATCTGAACCTAGACATTATATCAATTCTCCACACAGCTGGGTATCGCAAGCACAACACAGAACTCCTCCTTCCACGAGGCTGTAAAGCTTGCTCTTGGCATGGAGTCACACCTTCAGGGTGGGAGAAAGCTTCCTGGTCCCTGATGCCACGCCCAAACTTGAGTGCTGCTTGGGCACAAATTCACACTCTGACCCTCAGCATGAGCCCCATGTCAAAGAAAGGCCTGTCAGGGCCTGGGCCAAGAGCCCGCATATGGGGCTTGCCAAGCCCCTATGCACCCAATCCTCACCAGTGTTTGAGTTTTCCAGTCGCCCCGCCCGTACCTGGGGCTCTGCTCTGGAATCCCTTTCTTGGAGAGACACGTGAGCCAGACAACACTTTTCCACCCTTCCCACAAAATAAACCCAAACTCTTGGGAGCTGGGACAAATCCCCAGAGAGGGATACTCGTCCACAGTCCCTGAGTCCACCCCTCCAATCCACGGCTATCTCGGACACAACATCCAGAGACAAAAGCCTGAAGGAACGCCTCCCACTCGCCCTTCTTTCAGAGGCCCAGGAGCTCCCTCTCGGGCTGTACATCCGGCCTGCCATACCCTAGGCGCCACTCATAAGCTGAGTTTGTGTTTTCAGACTTCTGTGCCCTCAGCCTGGACCCACACAACCGCCAGGCTAGGGCCTCTGGAGCCACAGCAAAAGATTGTGCCTGCCCTCTCCAAGGAAATTGTGCCCAATCCATTGACCACAACCCTACAGGTTAGGGAAAAGCTCCAAGGCCCCTGAGGCCATCAATAGTGTAGGCCACCCTGGACTAAGAGGGGCTCTCTGACACCAGCGGAGCAACTATCTCCACTTAGACTCTCAGACAGTGTCCCCAGAGACAGAAGGTTGAAATGGACAGGCCCCCAGGCCCTAATCTGAACCTTAGCTTTGGTTTCCATGTGTCCGTCCTCAGAGGTCTGTTTTCGTAGACCAGCACACGGGGCTTTTCTGAGGCTCCAAACCAAACCTCTCTCGTCTCCACATGGGGAGCTTACTTACTGGGGATGTATCAAACCCTTCAGGTAGGAGAGTTCCGCAGGGCCACTGAACAACCAGCACATTCCAAGGTTTCCATGGACCCAAACGCACATTATGACGCATCCTCAGGAGAGGCCATTTCAACTCAGCCCCCTGGTTAGCGTGCCCCAGAGGCAGCAGATCAAACATATCTTGTGGCTAATGGCCAATGGGAATGCGAGGCATGCTGTACAGGGATCCATCCTTCGAACCGTGCTCTCCAGTCCTTCCGTATGGTATGTCCTGGAGCCATGCAACAGGACTCGAATGTCCCACAGAAGGAAACCTGGTGGTTTGGGGCAACCTCCAAACTCAGCGTGGGAAAACTTCCTTGGCCTCATGAGGCCCCCGCTTCATGAAGGTGCCAACATGGACACATACTCCAGCCTCAGCCAACGTCTGATCCTCAGCCTGACTTCAGATGCAGGAGATTTTGATTCAGCCTCTGCCTAGTGGGCCTGCTCTGCCCTTGGCTCCAATCCTCACTTTAGCTTGTGTTCCTAGACTTCCGTCCTCACACTCCTGGCCCACAAACCCTCCCTACTGGGAATTCTGGGGCCACAATGAAGCACTCCGCCTGCCTCCCAGGAGAAAAACTTTGTCTATGGTGCTGCCCAGAAACCCCAAATGAGGATCAAACTGCTTGGCCCTCGGCAACACCCCAATTGCATAGGCTACCTTAAACACTGATGCTCTGTCGCAAATAGCCTGAGCCCAGACCTTCCAACAGACACCGACACAGCTGGCTGCACACCCAGCACATTGGACCCGCCACTGCCTTAGGCCACCATCCATTCCCAACCTGGGTTTTCAGTCATCAGAACCTAGACCTTATCTCCAATCCCTGCACAGGGGGGAACCTGATGCACAAGTCAGAACCCCTCCTTCCCCATGGCAAGAAACCTTGCTGCTGGCAGTGAGTCAAACCTTCAGTGTAGGAGAAAACGGCATGGCCCATGAGGCCACGCCCATGTGTGAGGGCCGCCTTGGGCACAAACACACATTGTGACCCTCAGCGTGAGTACCTTATTCAAGTAACGCCTCTCAGTGATTGGACCAAGAGCCCGCATATGTGGCTTGCCATGCCCATAGGCACGCAGGACTAACTAGATGGTGTGTATTCCAGTTGAGGGAACCCACTGCTGTGCTCTAGAGTCCCTCTCCTGGGTGGTCCCCTGTGGCAGAAAACAGTACTCTTCCCTTCCCACAGAATGAACCCAATCACTTGGGAGCTTGGACAATCCCCTGAGAGGAAGGCTCTTCCTCGGCCCCTGAAGCAACCCCTACCCTGAACGGCCACTGTGAACGCAACACCCAGAGACAAAAGCCTGAGCGACTGCCTCCCACTTGCCCTCCTTTGATATCCAGAGGATCTCCCCTCTCGGACTGGAGATCAGGCCTGCCATTACCTTGGCCCCTACCTGAGCCAAGTTTGCTTTTTCAGACATCTGTCCCCACAGCCCTGGCAAACACAGCCTCTAGGCTGGGTCCTCTGGAGCCATACCACAGGACCATGCCTGCTCTCTCCAGGGAAACTCTGTCCATTCCTTTGGCCACACACCTCCAGAATATGAGAAACCTCAAGGCCCCCGAGGACATACCATTACCGGGAGCCTCCCTGCACACACAGGGGCCTTCAGACACAAGCTGAGCTGCTACCTACATGAAGGCATGCACACAGATGTCAACAGAGATAGAAGGTTGAGCCGGACAGGCACTCAGGCCCTAATCTCAACTCTTGCTTTGTTTTCCAGGTGTCACTCCTCAGAGGCTTTGGTTCGAAGAACAGGATATGGGGCTTTCCTGAGGCACTGAACAGAACTTCTCTCGTCTCCACATGGGAAGCTTCCTTGTTGGAGCCGTGTCAAACACCTCAGGTTGGAGAATCCTGCAGAGTCCCTGAGCCACCTCCACATTCCAAGGTCTCCCAGGCCACCAAGCCACAGTAGGACTCATCTTCAGGAGAGTCCATTTCAACTCTCCCCTCTGGGTAGCTCACCCAGGAGCCCACAGATTGAGCCTGCCTTTTCCTGACTAAAGAGTGGGAATATGAGGTGGCGTTCCCAGGCATCCATGCTTAGACACCTGCTCTCGAGTCTTTCCGTATGGGGCCTCCTGGAACCATCCAATAGCACTCGACTTTCGTGCAGAAGGAAACTTTGAGGTTTGGAGTAGTTCACAAATCCCATCGTAGGCAAACATTCCTGGCCTCATGAGGCCCCCACACCATTCAGGAAGAGGCCATGCTGGACAAAAACTCTAGCCTGAGGCACGTCTCAGATTTGAAATGACCTCAGTGCAGGAGATCTCGATTCAGCCTCTCAGAGTGGGCCTGCCGTGCCATCGGTCCCGAACCTCACGCTAGCTTGTGTTTTCAGACTTCCTTCCTCACACTCCTGGCAAACAAGCCCTCCGGACTAGGAACTCCAGAACCACAACCCAGCCCAGGGTCTGCCCAAGGGAAGAAAAACGTTTCCCTGTGGGGCTCTCTCCAGAAAACCCAGATGAGGATCAACCTGCTCGGGCCTCGACGGTACCCGAACTGGATAGGCTGCTCTGGGCACTCATGCTCTGTCTGACACAGCCTGAAGCCAGACGTCCAGACAGACAAGGAGACAGCTGGCCGCACACCCAGCACTTCGGACACGCCATGGTCTTATGCCGTCACCTCTTCCTAACCTTGGTTTTCAGATATCTGAACCTAGACATTATATCAATTCTCCACACAGCTGGGTATCGCAAGCACAACACAGAACTCCTCCTTCCCCGTGGCTGTAAAGCTTGCTCTTGGCATGGAGTCACACCTTCAGGGTGGGAGAAACCTTCCTGGTCCCTGATGCCACGCCCAAACTTGAGTGTTGCTTGGGCACAAATTCACACTCTGACCCTCAGCATGAGCCCCATGTCAAAGGAAGGCCTGTCAGGGCCTGGGCCAAGAGCCCGCATATGGGGCTTGCCAAGCCCCTATGCACCCAATCCTCACCAGTGTTTGAGTTTTCCAGTCGCCCCGCCCGTACCTGGGGCTCTGCTCTGGAATCCCTTTCTTGGAGAGACACGTGAGCCAGACAACACTTGTCCACCCTTCCCACAAAATGACCCCAAACTCTTGGGAGCTGGGACAAATCCCCAGAGAGGGATACTCGTCCACAGTCCCTGAGTCCACCCCTCCAATCCACGGCTATCTCGGACACAACATCCAGAGACAAAAGCCTGAAGGAACGCCTCCCACTCGCCCTTCTTTCAGAGGCCCAGGAGCTCCCTCTCGGGCTGTACATCCGGCCTGCCATACCCTAGGCGCCACTCATAAGCTGAGTTTGTGTTTTCAGACTTCTGTGCCCTCAGCCTGGACCCACACAACCGCCAGGCTAGGGCCTCTGGAGCCACAGCGAAAGATTGTGCCTGCCCTCTCCAAGGAAATTGTGCCCAATCCATTGACCACAACCCTACAGGTTAGGGAAAAGCTCCAAGGCCCCTGAGGCCATCAATAGTGTAGGCCACCCTGGACTAAGAGGGGCTCTCTGACACCAGCGGAGCAACTATCTCCACTTAGACTCTCAGACAGTGTCCCCAGAGACAGAAGGTTGAAATGGACAGGCCCCCAGGCCCTAATCTGAACCTTAGCTTTGGTTTCCATGTGTCCGTCCTCAGAGGTCTGTTTTCGTAGACCAGCACACGGGGCTTTTCTGAGGCACCAAACCAAACCTCTCTCGCCTCCACATGGGGAGCTTACTTACTGGGGATGTATCAAACCCTTCAGGTAGGAGAGTTCCGCAGGGCCACTGAACAACCAGCACATTCCAAGGTTTCCATGGACCCAAACGCACATTATGACGCATCCTCAGGAGAGGCCATTTCAACTCAGCCCCCTGGTTAGCGTGCCCCAGAGGCAGCAGATCAAACATATCTTGTGGCTAATGGCCAATGGGAATGCGAGGCATGCTGTACAGGGATCCATCCTTCGAACCGTGCTCTCCAGTCCTTCCGTATGGTATGTCCTGGAGCCATGCAACAGGACTCGAATGTCCCACAGAAGGAAACCTGGTGGTTTGGGGCAACCTCCAAACTCAGTGTGGGAAAACTTCCTTGGCCTCATGAGGCCCCCGCTTCATGAAGGTGCCAACATGGACACATACTCCAGCCTCAGCCAACGTCTGATCCTCAGCCTGACTTCAGATGCAGGAGATTTTGATTCAGCCTCTGCCTAGTGGGCCTGCTCTGCCCTTGGCTCCAATCCTCACTTTAGCTTGTGTTCCTAGACTTCCGTCCTCACACTCCTGGCCCACAAACCCTCCCTACTGGGAATTCTGGGGCCACAATGAAGCACTCCGCCTGCCTCCCAGGAGAAAAACTTTGTCTATGGTGCTGCCCAGAAACCCCAAATGAGGATCAAACTGCTTGGCCCTCGGCAACACCCCAATTGCGTAGGCTACCTTAAACACTGATGCTCTGTCGCAAATAGCCTGAGCCCAGACCTTCCAACAGACACCGACACAGCTGGCTGCACACCCAGCACATTGGACCCGCCACTGCCTTAGGCCACCATCCATTCCCAACCTGGGTTTTCAGTCATCAGAACCTAGACCTTATCTCCAATCCCTGCAAAGGGGGGAACCTGATGCACAAGTCAGAACCCCTCCTTCCCCATGGCAAGAAACCTTGCTGCTGGCAGTGAGTCAAACCTTCAGTGTAGGAGAAAACGGCATGGCCCATGAGGCCACGCCCATGTGTGAGGGCCGCCTTGGGCACAAACACACATTGTGACCCTCAGCGTGAGTACCTTATTCAAGTAACGCCTCTCAGTGATTGGACCAAGAGCCCGCATATGTGGCTTGCCATGCCCATAGGCACGCAGGACTAACTAGATGGTGTGTATTCCAGTTGAGGGAACCCACTGCTGTGCTCTAGAGTCCCTCTCCTGGGTGGTCCCCTGTGGCAGAAAACAGTACTCTTCCCTTCCCACAGAATGAACCCAAACACTTGGGAGCTTGGACAATCCCCCGAGAGGAAGGCTCTTCCTCGGCCCCTGAAGCAACCCCTACCCTGAACGGCCACTGTGAACGCAACACCCAGAGACAAAAGCCTGAGCGACTGCCTCCCACTTGCCCTCCTTTGATATCCAGAGGATCTCCCCTCTCGGACGGGAGATCAGGCCTGCCATTACCTTGGCCCCTACCTGAGCCAAGTTTGCTTTTTCAGACATCTGTCCCCACAGCCCTGGCAAACACAGCCTCTAGGCTGGGTCCTCTGGAGCCATACCACAGGACCAGCCCTGCTCTCTCCAGGGAAACTCTGTCCATTCCTTTGGCCACACACCTCCAGAATATGAGAAACCTCAAGGCCCCCGAGGACATACCATTACCGGGAGCCTCCCTGCACACACAGGGGCCTTCAGACACAAGCTGAGCTGCTACCTCCATGAAGGCATGCACACAGATGTCAACAGAGATAGAAGGTTGAGCCGGACAGGCACTCAGGCCCTAATCTCAACTCTTGCTTTGTTTTCCAGGTGTCACTCCTCAGAGGCTTTGGTTCGAAGAACAGGATATGGGGCTTTCCTGAGGCACTGAACAGAACTTCTCTCGTCTCCACATGGGAAGCTTCCTTGTTGGAGCCGTGTCAAACACCTCAGGTTGGAGAATCCTGCAGAGTCCCTGAGCCACCTCCACATTCCAAGGTCTCCCAGGCCACCAAGCCACAGTAGGACTCATCTTCAGGAGAGTCCATTTCAACTCTCCCCTCTGGGTAGCTCAACCAGGAGCCCACAGATTGAGCCTGCCTTTTCCTGACTAAAGAGTGGGAATATGAGGTGGCGTTCCCAGGCATCCATGCTTAGACACCTGCTCTCGAGTCTTTCCGTATGGGGCCTCCTGGAACCATCCAATAGCACTCGACTTTCGTGCAGAAGGAAACCTTGAGGTTTGGAGTAGTTCACAAATCCCATCGTAGGCAAACATTCCTGGCCTCATGAGGCCCCCACACCATTCAGGAAGAGGCCATGCTGGACAAAAACTCTAGCCTGAGGCACGTCTCATATTTGAAATGACCTCAGTGCAGGAGATCTCGATTCAGCCTCTCAGAGTGGGTCTGCCGTGCCATCGGTCCCAAACCTCACGCTAGCTTGTGTTTTCAGACTTCCTTCCTCACACTCCTGGCAAACAAGCCCTCCGGACTAGGAACTCCAGAACCACAACCCAGCCCAGGGTCTGCCCAAGGGAAGAAAAACGTTTCCCTGT